>NC_049987.1:13638695-13704802 GCF_000003815.2 Branchiostoma floridae | reverse complement strand
TTGCCGGTCTTGTGCCCTTGGGAAAGGCACTTTACACGACTTTCCTCACTTTACTCAAGTGAAAAATGAGTCGTCCCTCGGATAGGACGTTAAATGGAGGTCCCGTGTATGGGGAGAGCCATACCCCATGCACGTTAAAGAACCCCCACACGTGCGATGGTGCGGTGTGTGTTGGTGCAAATCCTTCTGTCGGGAGTTGGTGATTCACTTCAAATCACCCGGATGGAGGCCTGGCGAACCTCTGTCTCGTATCAGCCACATGGTGAATTACATCATTCACCCGGACGGGAGACCTGGCGCATCCCCGTCTTGTAATTAGCCTACGAAAGGGTATGTCACCCCGTAAGGGGCGGTATAACCCCGTCGTGTGTAGACATGTGCGAACATGTCTACATTTGATCACGTCGACCGATGATGATGAATCTTTCGAACCCCGCAGTGCCGCACCGATGCCCCAAGTGCAGTGATGCCACCTTTACTCTGCGGATATTGAACATGTTGAAACAGGTACTCGTCATTTGCTAGTATTAGTTTAATAGGCCTGATATCACTATACTAAACGTATACTTGTATTTCTAGGATAGAAAGGAAACTTGCCTATAGTACATATAATAGTTTATGAAAAGTATCGAAAACAAGTTCTTAAGTTTCGTGGGAACTTCCAATTTCACGGATATCAAGGCGCGGAATGTTACAAACATAAACACGTGTTGAAGGTCGCGCGGAGGTATAAGAAACACAAGTCGGTGGTTAGACAACACGGAGGGACGTTTGGATAGTGTAACTCAGTAGTTCCTCAAATATTTACAGCAAGGTGGTCCGATCAAATATCACAAGGATTCGAAGGGAATTCGCCATCTCTTAGATCTGTTGTTTCAGTATATTTCGCAACATTTATCTATTTCTATAAACTTCGTGGATAGAGTATCATATTTCAACAAAGAAGACCGCAATGATGTTTAAAGAAAATGCATGTGAAAAATTGAACCCACATAGTAGGGGTGCTCTATTGTGTGCGTAAAGATGGTATCTCACTGCACTTGGGGTACTGGTGCGGCACTGCGGGATTCGAAAGATTACTCAACGAATTTCAGAAATAAGGAACGTATTTTCTTACGTTTCATGTATTTTGTTTTCTTCTAAATCATCCTTTTACGTTTTACGCTAAATGTGAATTACCAAAAATCGACGAAAATAGCACAACAGTGCCACAGTTAACGAACCTCGCAGTGCCGCACCATTGCCACAAGTGCAGTGAGATACCACCTTAATTAGCGGTGGGACTTTGCTTGACTGAATGGATGCTGAAACAGTCACGTACGCAAACGATAAAAGAAAAATACCCCACATCATAGTCTGGACAAAGTGTTATGCTATAGATGTCAGTCCAAGAAGATGCTATAGGTCATAGGACAATCAAAAACGTAAGAGACACAAGTATTGACTGAACCAACTGCTGCGCAAGTTGCTTTAGTAAATGTTCCTTGCTTATTTTACTACATGGATATCCAACCTTCATCGACGAATCAAGGCATGTGTTTCCACAAAAAGTTTGCCCTTACATTACAACCACTTGTTTGATTTTCCCACTTGTAAAATGTACTAAAATATACCTACACAGAAACAATAGTTACATCCGCGATGATGGTCGAATCCATTAATTTTGCGTCGTTGTCGCCAAAAGGTTTCAACACATTAGAGTTTTGCTATTCGTTTTTATGCTTATAATGTTCAATTTCCTTATACGAATGGAGAAATAGATGTACTTACATTCGCACTTAAAGCACGTATCACTGTCTTTGCCTGTGCTGATGTTCTTTTCAAGCCCCATAAATTAAGTTACATCACAATTAGGGTTGCGGTCAAACTGAAATAACGTGTTTCGTTCCACGAGCAACAAACCCTAGAGGCGACACAATGACTGATCGTGTAAAGATTTAAAAAAACTGACTCCAAACCCTACAATACTAATACTGTCTGTCATAACTATTGTGTGGATTGTATCCCTTCGTTTATATGTTGTCAAAGCACATAGCTTCTCTTTCTACATCAAGGAAGTCAATTTATCTCTGACACTTAGAATTTGAAAGAAAACCCCAAATAGACTTTGGTCGCTATCTTCTGACAGATTACTGGTGCGCTTGCGCTGTCTGGGACCATTATTAAGGATAATCTCTCTTTTTGTTACGTATTGCCAGTCAAGAATTATTCCTAAGTGTCTACTTAGTACACATTACCTTCTGCTATACAGAAATAAACAATAGGAAGGCTACAAAGAGACGAAGAAGAATTCAACGATCACTAAGAGAGACGGAATACCGGATTGTGAACGATCTAGAAAACTATGGCTTTTACAACACGTTTCCAAGACGTAGCACACTGGAAAACTTCACCTTACCGAAATCAAGAAGCAAGATCTTTAACGTGACTAAACCATGGCATTGAGAAACACATGTCTTACCTGCGCCCACCTGCGTGAATACACACCTGAGTTATTGTGAGGACAGGTATCTGGTTACCTGGACGTAACCACAGCAAACCCACCTGTCGTTTCACATTATGGCGACCCCTTACTCTAACCCATGAACTGTACGTATGGTGAATGCATTGGGGAGGGGGGCATTTTCCTCTATATCATCATATTTTACAACAACTGCTAACATAAATCTACTCAACCAAAATACCAGTAATTTGCACAGATCGACGGCGATATGTAGATAGAAGCACGGATTATATATCTAACTGTTGTCCGGACATTTTGCCCTACCAACACATGGGGGTGGGGGGTAGTACTGAGGAGTTCGCGTAGATTTTCCACATGAATACTTTCTGACAGCAGTTGGAATTTTGATCTATGACTACGACACTTTGCGACTCAATAAAGTCCCTCAGAACGATAATCACAACAGCTTTTGAGGGCTGTCATCGACTCTTTTCTTTTCAGTTCGTCGATGGCATAATCTAACTCAACAGCCAAACCAGTGGCCCAACTGACAAGTTATTTTTCTACCTGAGTAAGTTCTACCAAAGCGAAACCTTTGTCATAACTTAAACAAAGTCCGACACTAGTCTACAAAGACAGGTGCCTTCAACAAAGCTATCCATTAACACCCACATGTTTACAGTTCCCCAATTATGGCGGGTTTTCAGGCCATGCTTAATTGAGCAATTATCCACCATACTATACTCGTGTAGAAGCCATTTTACTCCGTTCAAACAAACACTTAGTTGTCTGTTTGCAAAGTTTGTCGTCACACTTCAGAATGTTACGATTTTACAAAAGTGTCGCAGTCGTAATCTGTTGTTAAGAGTCCATTACACGACTGAATAGAGTGGTCCCCTTTTTTATGCCGACCGCGTTCCTACGATACCTCACGACCGCCTTATGTCAACATGTGGCCACTATCTCTATGCGTACAACAGAAATACGATTTGTATAAATACGACAGTCTCAATTAACACGTTAATGTCTGAAACATCTACAATTAGGGCCAGTATGTTGACACACTAGACAATAAGACAACGCATAGCACGTATAATTAGTTACTCTGTGTGTGTCAAGCGCACAATACGAAGAACAAAACGCCCCCCTCCCCACCTTACCTGTACTCCTAATCATCATAAGCGTAGATTTGGGGTGAGATCTCTTTGGATACCTGCGTTTAGACTGTCTATACAAATAAAGCCACACGTTTCAACTACTTAAAGCACAGAAAAGAACTTGTAAGATAGTCGTTTTTCTTGCCCCGGGCGATGCAGCTGTCCCACTGGGCCTGCTCATGCGTACCTGTTTCTAAGCAGACACTACAGGTAGATCTAAGGTGTGCAATGGGACCAACAAGACATATTGAAACCGTGAAAATATATAATCTAGTAAAACTGTTGTCGTTAGAATTGATAGATAGAATAGACAGACGCAGTGATGTATTTCCAAGATTACAGAAAAATGATATATGATTTATCAACTCGTTATTGTTTCGCTAGTGTAGTCATTGATAAAGTAGTGAGTTACCAGCATTAGTTTTTTGTTGCTACTCTTACTATCACAGAGTTTATGGATATTGTCCTATAGTTTAACTCTGTCATACAACAATAGTGAGAAAGTTCCCCGGTCTTTAACATGCAGCATATGGCTCCAAAAGTTAATTCTTTATAGAATTTATAGAAAGATCTTAGTCATTGTATGAAATTTTAATTACTTATGCTTATGCACCAAATTATAATTTTTGTGCCTATTTGCGTGTATATATAGAGCTAACGTTATAGATTACATATACATATCATACATAAGTAATAGGTTCTAAGCTCTTGAAATGGCGGTATTAAGTTAACAGTTTGTCTTGACTTGTTGCTTCCGCTACCATCACTTATTAATTACATCTGTTTACCTAGCCCCCTCCCCTTTGTCCTTGACATTGTAACATTGGTCCGGCATTGGTAGTGGGAGCAATAGGTCCTGGTTCGATTCCCATCCCTTTACATTTACAGTAATATGCTTGTTGATCTGTATTTTCTGTTTTTCCTAAAGCAAGTTGTTCGTGGAGCCTAAACTCACCTTGTACTTTTTATTACATACCAATGAGCAACAGTACAAGGTATTACTTTGTACCAAACATACAAATAGAACACCGTAAGCATCATCAATGTACACTGATGATATATCAATGCAATATACAGTCTTCAGAATAAGAAACCGCAAAATGTCTCGAATGAAAAACGACAAAGATAAGGTATCTCTCTTTCAATGTTGCAATGTTTTTTCGTTGAAAGAACTGTTGGAATTTGTCTGAGAATCTTAAAATTCAACTTAAGAGAGTTTCTGCTGTTGGGGCACTTTTTCATCAATGACACTAAGAAACGATTTTAGGGAAAGAAGTCGAGTTAAAGTTCAACTGCATAACCAGTTCTGAAGACCAATACTTGTCAATATATTTGTAACTGGCTGTACGTGTTGTTGTAAGGAATCGAACACTGACACAGTTAAAGTGAGTTCAGTGGTTTTTTTTTGTTTTTATGGGACAATTACCCAATGATGATGTATAGAACTTCTGGGCCTAAGTCCTCCATTATATAACGGTTAAAAGTTAACCACGTTGTCGGGGTTCATGTTTTGGTAGATACAATGACTGAACATCTCATCATCTGACGTCACGGGGGAAAATGAGAAAATAAGCAGGCGTCTTTTGTGTGATGAACTGGCTCGTTACACAGTTTGGAATACTTTACTGTTACATCAGAATGAGGCATGGAATCAGCCGAAATCCTGAAAGTTTACAGTAACAGCTGCTTTGATACGAACAATGAAAAAGCAAACAGGGTAAAACTACCCTGTAAAGATATTTTAATCACTCAAAATTACTTACTCTTCTGTGCAAGACAACGAGTTATAATACTGTTTTGATCATCCAGTTTTTAAATTGTAGGAAGCCGCTGAACGCAGAATGTAGCCTCTACCAGGCTTTGTGGATCGGTGGTCAAATAGTAAGAAATTCGACTAATCGGGGGGATACTTAGTAGCATGTTAGGGGATCCGTGGGTCGCGTACTGACTCCTCTGGCCGGCCGACTCCCCTAGCATACTATTCCATCTATGGCTCTATTAGTCTATTTCTACTATCAGAACATCCGCAGAGCCTGGTAGAGGCTACGTACAATGTGCCAGAGCTAGGTTTAGGAAGTAACTTGCACTGAACAAGGCCAAAGAAGGTTATGATATTTTATACAATCCTGATTTGAAACGGTTTATGACAGGCACGTTTGGGAATTAAAACTGTTCCTAACAACAGTTTTGACAAGGGCAACTTATCATCATCATATATCACTTACTTTAAGTGATAACCACAGTGTATCTCAATGGAGGAACACCTTAACTCTAACGTAACGTACAAGCTAGCACACGCCTGTCTATGTTTTAGAAAGCATCTTTCCCTTTTCAGTCTTCCCAGATGGTAATGCATTTGTGTTTAGGGTCTAGGTGAACTCTGTGTTTATACCTGGTATCTTGTTCACATTCCTTATGGTGAATAGTGAAATATATTGCAGAGATGAGTCGTAAACGATCTAAACGTACCTGTAAATCGTTTCGTGGTCCCTTCCGATGAGTCAGCGATGTTGACGTGTGTTCGTCGGCTCCTAGGACTAAAGTTAAACTGGTCGAAACGTCACCACACGGCGCGTATCCCCCTTCTCTCCATTCACACTGGTGGTGACCCGTAGGTAGAGGTGAAAACGGGCAGGACAAATAAACTCGGCCGACTCCGATTCTCTCAGTCTTATCAGCGAGCTGAATGGCTCTCCTCCATTGTTGTTATCTTTGTAAGAGCGATACCTCTACCTAACTACGCAGAGGAATGACCGGGTACGGTTACGCCACGAAACAATCTGGATTTCTAACGCTAGAAAAAGACCAGGGTGTCGACTATCCGACGGTGTCCTAGCAATTGTTGGTACTCCACTTGTTGGGATAGATTAGAATTAGATACCCTATTTTCAGGGATATACGTGCTAATGATAGGGAAAGAGATGGGGATCCGTGATTGCTGTAGAAAAAACAAGTTGTTCTTGGCGGTGAAAGCGGCAAGTTTGTTTCCCGTTCTCGCACAAAAGGATCGGGTGTCTATAGTGAGGCATAGGCCGACCCGCCCCGACCAAATATTTTACCCAATTGCCGGTATTGCCTTACACGTTACAACGGTTTACGTTTACCCGATCCTCGGCCTTGCATGCGCAGTTGCCCCGAGACAAAGCGCTCGTGTGACCCGGTGAATGCCTGAGTGAATGAGGCACAACCTCGCCTTTGTCTTAGACCAGTCGTCTTGGCAACGCCTCTAGGGCAAGGTGGGCTTCGAACAGAGAATTGGCGGGAAATGAGGATAGGTGTTTCAGCTGGGAACTGACACCTGTTTAAACGGGTGCGCTCAAGCAGGAGATGTTACAATGTGGGGATGTGAGGTGGAACCGATGTTGGCACGGGGGCCAGGTCATCACTCAGCGACAGCCTTCAAAACCCTGCCATTTCGCGATAGCTCGGCTTACGCTTGGATGACGTCGTTCCATTTATTAATGCATGGAGGTTACAATGTTTAAGGGCGACGTCAGACTCACAAGGGCATCAAATGAACTCGGCCGCAAATTCTGCGCAAATTGCCCGACAATACTTATAGCTCATAACTATTATAAATAAGTGTAGACCGAGACATGCTATAGATACATGTATATATGTTTATATTGATGTATACAAGACAAGCTATTATTCCACCAAGAAAAAAAACTTTTGATTATGAATTTCATGACTCACACGTGTTACATCTTAAAGAAATGCATTTTAACAATGTTCAACGAAGAGCTCAGCACTAAAAATCGAAAGAGCTTCAGTAAAGTAAATCCAGGACGTCCTGTTGTGGTTATACACATACAGTGTCTTTTTGTTTCAACGGACAGTTTTAGTACACGATTGGTATGTATACGTCAATACTTCACATTTTCTCGTAGATAATGGATCCACCATTGTCATCTAAACTTAGCCTCGTCTGTTTTTCTCTCCAAATTTTTCCACTGTTATTTACACAACACATCTAGAGGATAGCTTACAGTCCCTCTAGAATTATAAATGGACCGTTTCGCAAGGATCACTTCTTCCACAGCGCAGCAGATACAGTTTCTACCCGGCATGCGGGCACCTATTGCCGCGCACTGTTCTGGAGGATTCCCCTGAAAGGACCGACCCAGACTGTCGCCGTCTGTAAACAACTTTCTAGCGGAGGGGGTGGAAGATGAGAGGGGGGTGGGTGGTTGTGTGTGTTTCGCTTGAGGGACGTTTAAGACAGGTGAAAGTTGTTTGTGAACTTAGTGAAGAGCTCGCGTGCCTCATAATCAAGCATGGACTAGGAGGGAAGTGTTTTTTATAGGTTCACTGTTACTGGCAAGGCCATGTTGAATGATTATATATGGATGACATCCTCTGGTAACCCAAAAACTGATGCGAGAGTGCGAAGAAAAAGTTTGGCGAAAAAAGTTGCCTTCCTTATGGTAGGTTGGAGAAGTATGGCATACCCAACAATATAAATAGATTCTTCATTTTTGTTCTTTCATATCTTCAACTTTGAAATTGACTTTGACATTCTACAACTTTAGTATACTATACGTTTTCCGATAATTTACGGCATATATCAAGTCGTTTATGTCCGAATTTGTTTTGGCAACGGACGAAAATTGATGGGCGTGCGTATATCATCAATATCAACATGGCCTAATATGATCTAATATAGTAAACAGAACTCTCAGTCAGTCACTCATCCTCACCGCATATCAGACTTTGATTGCTGAGGCGGGCCGTTGTTCTCCAAACTTTAGATAAAATACAAAAACAGAACACTGCCGCCAGAAAAGCGTCGACTCTGAATTCCCCTCCAATGGTCCACACGGAGAAATGCAAGGTCGTGCAACTCCTCGACATTGTCGTCAAAAAACGGTCCCATACGGTTACAGGGAGGAGACTTATATTCAAATTCATATATAATGTCTGAAATCTTGTCCATCTCACTTTGGGCAGCCAATGGGAAAAAATCCATTGCCATTGGTTACCTTTGATGATCAGATTAATTGATGAAGCAACCGGCGAATAACAAGCGCACGACCTCTAGCAGTTAAGAAAGGTATTGCGGCTGTCCAAACATGACTGAATGGTCCCAAATCATAAGTTTCTGTAATTACTCTGTGACGGAGGGTAACCTCCGACGACAGAGTATTGTGATCGGTGGATGTGATGAGTGTTCGCATCTGTATATCTAACGTTATATTCCGTTTGCCGCATTCGTATGTAGTTTGGCATGTCGTCTGCACTCAGTTGCGCGATGATGTACGTTGTTGCGCCCGGTGGCTGTTCTTATAATTTATGTAATAATTCAGATATCACCCCTACGTCATTCGGTATATTTCTCAAGGTCTGCCTTATCTCCGCGCGTAAGGCCTTGCGGTAATTGGATATTGCAAAGCAGATGTTGCGTGATGCAGATATGGGGTTATGTGTTCTCTACTGTGCAGAGAACAGCTGTGGTGGTAGAGGAATACCTATTGCATTGGTCAGTGCAAGAGTTATGATAAACATGTACATACTTTGTCCTGGTAAGCTATCAGTAATATCAGGGCTTCGTTTTCTTTCCTGTTCGTCGTTATTTGTCTGTCTGAGACTGTCATCGGCATGATATATATTGTTGCAACTGATGCGGCGGAAACCATAAATATGACACAGAATATGTTACCTATGGTCACTTGTTTATTTATCAGAATATAATTTCCTTAGCACAGGTTGCTTTGATGCCAGTCATTGCTATGTGCTGGGAAGATTGATAAAAAAGTAGCAATGTTAGAAATGTCATAGCTGAAAAGAATAGTAGAAGAAAAACTATAAGGTTGTCCCTTTTGATCTTTACATCTAAATCACACCATAATAAATCTTAATGGAGAAAGGAACGGATATCCTGGAAACTGCCAAATATACACCACCGAATTTTCCGGAAAAGATAACATGTTTCATAAAGATAGCAAAACATTGTTCCTAAATTAAAGTCTAATATTTGCTGACAGTGTACGTTAAATACATCATGTCAGACAATTGCTTGATATTCTCAGGTCGAATAGTTATATACGCCAAACTGTGCCATAAGAATTAACATGGCGTTCTTGCGACAAAAAGTCATATATTGCTAAAATGTTCTTGAATAGAATCTTTATTCTAGTATATACTGTATGTACAAGTTCTCACATTTGTTCCATTTGCGAAGGTAAGTCATAGTTGCATTCTCTAGTCAATGCCTGAACAGCTGTATTGGTGTTTACAGGTTAAAGTTGTTCAGTTTTTGTTCAATCGTGGCTGCCGAGGGCCGACGGTGCGGATTGGCGTGCCAGCACTTTGACATGAGCCTGTACAGCTCCATGGGGCACCCGTCAGGCCTCTCCAGCCTGCCGCCTTCCTTCAGAACCCACACAAGATGGCGGCACGACGGCCGTGCCACGTCCGAGTAGTGTGGCTCCTCTCCACGTGTGGCGATCTCCCACAGCAGCACGCCAAACGACCACACATCACTCTGACAGGTGTACTCGCCGTCACGAAGGGCCTCTAGCGACATCCACTTCAACGGCAGCGGCTCATCGCGCCCGGCCTGGTGGGTACGCACGTACATCGTGTCCGTGTAGACGTCACGGGCTAGACCGAAGTCTGCCAGCTTGGCCACATTGTCGTCCGTCACAAGGACGTTCCTGGCGGCCACGTCGCGATGCACGATTTGTAAGACTTCCAGCTCCTGTAGCGCGCGTGCCACACCGACGGCCAGGCCCACTAGATCCTTCAGCGTGATGTTGGGAATATCTCGTGACTTCCTCAAATAAGCCAAGAGGTCGCCTTGGGCAGCGTACTCCAGGACGATTCGCTTGGGTCGTGACTCGGTGATCACCCCGTACAGCCGGACTATGTTGGGGTGGACAGGCCGCTCCTCACCGTCCGTCACCTCAGCGTGCTCGTGTACGGTGATGAGGATGTCGGCTTCCCGGTAAAAGTCGCGGTGCCACTGGGCGTCTCCTTCCTGCTCCAGCCGGGCAGCAGACACGGACTTAGCGGCTACCATGACTGGTTCTGCATCAGGAATGTTCAGTCGGGCTAAAACTACGTTTCCGAAACATCCCTGTCCGACCAACCTCTCCAAAACCAGATCGTCTTCCTTCAGTTCCCATCGTGACACTTTGTCGATCGTGTCACGACTTATCAGATTGTGCATTTCTTCCGCCTGTTCAGACTGATTGAGGAGATAGGTTCCCATTTCTTTCACTGTCTGTCGCCATTTCTTCCTGCAAATAATCACACCTGCCATAAAAGCTATTGGCACAACAAACAAACCTGACAGTGCATACAGTTCATCTGAATTCCGTCTGCCGGCGCCAGTAGATCTTCCCGTTTCTGTGCACGTTTCTCCTCTACACAAGTTGCACGTTCCATTGACAGGATCACACAGTTCTGTTCCGTTACATCGACAGTGTTCTTGACAGTCCTGTCCAAATGTGCCGGCAGGGCATGACGTGTTACACTTGGCATCCGTCCAACCAGGAACACACACGCAGCCCTTCAACCGTTCACACCGTCCGCCATTCTCACAGTCACAAAGTTTCTCACAATGTTCCCCGTACCTGTTCGGAGGACATTCAGAGACATTCAGTACATACCTGTCCTGATGTGTGGTTCCATCCATTATGGTAACAGAACACACGTACACGCCATTGCTGCTTGAGTTCAGGAAATGTATCTGATATTCTGTTGTATTCGCCGTGTCCTCAACTAGCGTTTCGGTCATATTGGTGTATGTCGAGCGAAATGTTATGGTCACGATTGAGATATTCTCCACATTCACAGCCGTACAAACTAAGGTTAGGTTACCACTGACGTAATTTCTTTCCTGTGGTATGGCGCGAATGAAGACGTCAGGAGTTGGGATATCACAGGCCACACCTTTCCAGCCAGGTGTGCACAGACAGGCTCCGTTGAAACTGTGACACCGCGCGCCGTTCTTACAGATGCAGTCCTTCTCACACCTCCCACCGTACCGTCCTGCTGCACAGCCAGCCACTACTGCATTGAATGACACAGAAAGGGTTCCACCCCTAAAACTATTAAAGATAAAGATGGTTGATTTTGATGGTACATGTGCGACACAATTGAAGTCCAAAGGCAGTATTGTATATATATTTCTTACGTGTCCTATTATCAGATATGTGTCTTTCTCACTCTGAAATAGTGTTGCTTGTGAGGAAAGATTAGATGTTTTAGTCAGTTCAAAGTCAATGGTCGCATGTGAAGCGGGTGAAAGACATGACATGCTTTTTAATCCTGCGTTGTACATCTTCTTCAACTCTTCTACTTTGCGTGGAGTCTCTAAAATGACCGTAAATTCCATATCACAGATGCCACTGTCAGTTTTGAACTGAAGTAGATCGTTGTGATGTAATTCGGAGTCATAATGCTTGTTAAAGTTGGACGCAGAACTGAGGACCGGTGATCCAGTCGAATCTCGTCCGATCCAGTCCGAAGATTCGGTAATGTTTATCAATTTGTCCGACACCAGGTTGCTTCGGTCAGTTTCACAGCTTCTGTTGTAAACAGGCGGATATCCTTCGACGTCCAAAACGTGAATAATCGCGACGGCATAAGCGTAGTTTTCTGAAGTATTATATTGGGTGCCACCGACCTGTATCTCTAGTTCGTAGATCGAATCTACTGTATGGTCTAGCGGATTCGCCACCCGGATAGAGCCGTCCCTTCCTGATATGTTGAACCGTCCATATTGGTCGCCTGAGACGATCCTGTGGTCCCGTCCCTGTACTGTATTGGTCACGAGCCAGCCGACAGTAGTGTTCTCAGGAATGGATACATTGAAGTGCCGCTGTGCATGAGCAGCCCGGTATAGAAGTAGTGACCATAATACTGCATGCCAGACACGACACAGTATGACCGCCATAACTACTGTTACTCATTCTCCTACAGCAGAGTACCGTCAGTCATTTATTCCTGACTGTACTCTGCTTTCCTTCCCTTTTGCCGGCGGTATTACCCGCCCTACTTATTACATATTAATGAGCTTGCCCTTGTATGGGCAGTCAGACGTTGGGGATCGGGCGTTGGCATGGTGAGCAAACAAAGTCATGGTAATACGTAACATGATTGGCTGATAGCTTCCCAGGGGCCTTTGCGAGACAGCTTCCGACAAAATGAAGCCCAAGGAAGGCCTGTTCTCTGATTGGTTGACAGCTTGTTTGTGGCGACAATCATAATACCCGTAGGTAGGCCCTGGGACAGCAGGGCCCCATAAGGTAGTGCCGTTGGGGACCGGGCGTTAGGAGGATGCTGTTACTTTGCTTCTTTGGATACTACTACATGTGCAAAGGCGCCAAAAGGGGAAGTGGATGTTGTTTGTTCTGCTTCTTGCCTTCACTTGTACTGCTCTCTCTCTTTTAAGTTCAAACAACCGTATCTTTGTACCTGTCCCGTTATCAAACAGCATTACCTCTACCTCTTGGTTGTTTTGATCCGCTTCTTGCCGGCTTCATTCGTCCTGTCGTATTGTTTACTCCGTTCATGTCCATGTCCAACTCCTGCATACCTGCACACCATCATCAGTCGAGGGAGGAGTAGACTACTGTGGTGGACTGTTCTTGACACTTCAGGTCGTCAGCTTGGCATGCTCATACATGTTATAAACCAGCATTGCAGCAGTACATTTAGTGTCATAATACGTGCAACGTGTACGTACGTTATTCCGTAGACATTCGGACGTCATGATCAGGTCAACAGTCCTGTTTTGGTCAACATCTGCTCCATAATGTTACAAGGAAGTAGTTTTTTGTGTGCATGTGCAACAGGATCATATTGAGTTGACGGAAGTAGACTTGAGTGAAATACAAGCTAAGTCTCAGGTTTATTATTAAGTAGAAGGTAACTTTGTAATTACCTTCACCAAGAAGGTTATCTTTCCAGTTATGTCATTGGTGTGAGAGCCTTTCGGACAGCATAACTCTAGACATTGCGAAGGCTTTGCATGATATTTAGTGGATAGGTAAGGGTTGAGAAAATGAAGGTCAAGTTCGATAATGGGCCTCGAAACAACGAAACTTGCCAACAGCAAATCTGCTATATATTACCAAGAGATATGTGTCTGATTATTTACCACACCTTCTACCAATATTCAAACCTGGGGCGGTCATTGCATATGCGTATACTATCAAATAAAGTACACTTCCTCACGCCAACGTGTGGTACTTCTACTCACCATTATAACCACATTGGGCATGCGTAAACAAACTTTCTAGACATGGAGACATTGCGAAGCAGACGGCCGACCTATGCAGGATTAGTATCCCGACGCCCTTCATTCCGACTGTCCAGGCCACGGAAAAACGGACATGTTTAGTGGCATCAGAAGTACTGGAAATGCTGGTTTGGTTATAAGGTCTAGATATAGACAACATGAGTGTGAGCTAAAAAGAAGTAACAGCATGAGTGAAGGTAAGAATCGGAAGAAGACAACCAGACCAGAGGTAAAAGCAATGCTGGTTTATGACGGGACAAGTACGTATACAAACAACACGTGTTTGAACTAAGAAAAAAGGAACAGTACAAGTGAAGATAAGGACAATCTCCACTTCCCCTTTTGGCGCCTTTGCACATTTACCAGTGTCCAAAGAAGTACAGTAACAGTAGTAATGGCGGTCATACTGTGTCGTGTTTGGCATGCAGTATTATGGTCACTACTTCTATACCGGTCTGCTCATGCACAGCGGTACTTCAATGTATCCATTCCTGAGAACACTACTGTCGGCTGGCTCGTGACCAATACAGTACAGGGACGGGACCACAAGATCGTCTCAGGCGACCAATATGGACGGTTCAACATATCAGGCCTGGACGGCTCTATTCGGGTTGCAAATCCGCTAGACTGCACAGTGCAGTCTGTCTACCTGTTGAAAGTTGACGTCAGCAACGATCAAGATGATTTGTCAGAAAGCAACACCGGTGTCGTCGTGATTATCCACATTTCGGACGTCGACGGATATCCACCTGTTTACAACAGAAGCTGTGAAACTGACGGCAGAAAGACGGTCTCGGACAGGTTGATAAACATTACCGAATCATCCGACGTGGTCGGTACCTCTCTCGGCAAAATCATATCTAAACAGGCAAGCAATTTTGAAGATGTGTACGACTTTCAATTGAAACATAACAAACAATTTCAGCTCAAAACGGACAACAATACATGCGAAGCAGAAGTAAGGGCCATTACAGATTATGAGAGAGATGAAGAAATGTTAGATATCTTATACGAAAGAGATATAAAAAGCGTGTGGTGCATATCCCCTTCATCGGCTACGACATTTCAGGTTATGTTGATAAAAACATCTCATAAAAGGACCTAAGGACCGTTACGTACGCAAGGTGAGAGAGGTAGATTTCTTTTGCTGGCATACTGGAGAAATCTACAATCATCGCTTGATTTAGTCTTTGATTGTATCATTAATGTGCCACGTGATTCCGTGGGCTTTCTTCCTCCCGAGGGTGGAAATTTCACAATGTCTTTCACAGCAAAAGTAGTCGGCTGTGCAGCAGGACGGTGCGGAGGCAGGTGTGAGAAGGACTGCGTCACCTGACCATCAGTCACCACCACCACCAAGCCATGTGCCAAATATCAAGGCAATCGCATGCTGCGTTCTGAAAATATATCGCCGAAAACGCACCAAAACACGCACACAGACAAACGAAAGTGAAAACTAAACCTGCATTTTCATGCAGGCAATAACAATTCAAACCTATCATAACATCGAAAGAGTAGGTAGCTATTGGACAAAGGTAGAATGACAACTAATAGTACTCATGGTTTGTTGACTCGATTTCTTTACGTCTTTATGTGATGTCTAACTGCACATATTCTATCCTTTGCAACTGCACATCCTACTGATTGTACAGAGCAATGCAGTTTAACTACTGATACTGGATAAGTATTGCATCACCCAACATATATATTTGTAAGACGTCCATAAACTATTCTTTGCTATACATGTATCAGGGTATGGGGGAAGGGCAACATCAAACAGCGAAACTTACTGACAGCGAATCTGATAGTTCTTCCAAAGAGGTAAGTGTTAAGAGGTGCCAGACTTATCATGGAACTATTTAAATGACAAAGTTACCATTCTACTAAATCATGAACCTGGGGCTAACCTCTACTTCCGTCAGCTGGCTCGGTATGATCCCATTGCACATGCACAAAAAACTACTTCCCTGTGACGGTAACATTTTGGAGCAGACGTTGACCAAAGCAGGACAGTTGACCAGACGTCCTTCTTTTCCGACTGTCCAATCCATGGAGTAAGTAAGACGTACGTACACGTTTCTTGATACGAACTGAAGTACCGCGGCAATGCTTGTTTATAGCGACAACACGAATTGGGCATGAAAGGAGTGAACAATGGGGCAGGACGAGATAAGAAGGGGATCAAAACAACAAAGAGGTAAAGCCTGAAGGCAATGCTGGTCTATGAAGGGACAGGTACAAGTACGTCAAGTGATTGAAGGTCAGAAGCAGAACAAGACAACACCCACTTCCCCTTTTGGCGCCTTTGCACATTTATATCCTACCAAGAAAGCACAGTAACTGTAGATGTTGTAATGGCTGTCATACTGTGTCGTGTTTGGCATGCAGTATTATGGTCACTACTTCTATACCGGTCTGCTGATGCACAGCGGCACTTCAATGTATCCATTCCTGAGAATACTACTGTCGGCTGGCTCGTGACCAATACAGTACAGGGACGGGACCACAGGATCGTCTCAGGCGACCAATATGGACGGTTCAACATATCAGGCCGGGACGGTTCTATCCGGGTGGCGAATCCGCTAGACCATACAGTAGAGTCGATCTACGAACTAAAGATACAGATCGGTGGCTACCAAGATGGTACTACAGAAAACTACACTTATGCCGTCGCGATTATTCATGTTTTGGACGTCGGCGGGTATCCGCCTGTTTACAACAAAAGCTGTGAAACTGACGAAAGCAACCTGGTCTCGGACAGATTGATAAACATTACCGAATCTTCGGACTGGATCGGACGAGATTCGACTGGATCACCGGTCCTCAGTTCTGCGTCAAACCTTAACGAGAATTATGACTTCGAATTACATCACAACGATCTACTTCAGTTCAAAATTGACAATGACGTTTGTGAAATGCAGTTTACGGTCATTTTAGAGACTCCACGGAAAGTAGAGGATTTGAAGAGGATGTACAATGCAGGAATAACAAGCATACAATGCCTTTCACCCACCTCAGATGCGACCATTGACGTTGAACTGACTAAAACATCTAATTTTTCCTCACAAGCAGCACTATTTCAGGGTGGGAAAGACACATATCTGATAATAGGACACGTAAGAAATATATATACAAGACTGCCTTTGGACTTCAACTGTGTCGCACATGTACCATCAAAATCAACCATCTTTATCTTTCATAGTTTTAGGGGTGGAAGTATTTCTGTGTCATTCAATGCAGTAGTGGCCGGCTGTGCAGCAGGACGGTACGGAGGTGTGAGAAGGACTGCATCTGTAAGAACGGCGCGCGGTGTCACAGTTTCAACGGAGCCTGTCTGTGCACACCTGGCTGGAAAGGTGTGGCCTGTGATATCCCAACTCCTGACGTCTTCATACGCGCCATACCGCAGGAAAGAAATTTCATCAGTGGTAACCTAACCCTGGCTTGTACGGCTGTCAATGTGGAGAACATCTCAATCATGACCATAACATTTCGCTCGACATACACCAACATAACCGAAACGCTAGTTGAAGACACGGCTAACACAACAGAATATCAGATACATTTCCTGAACTCGAGCAGCAATGGCGTGTACGTGTGTTCTGTTACCACACAGGATGGAACCACTTTACAGGACAGGTATGTACTGAATGCGGCTGAATGCCCCCCGAACAGACACGGAGAACATTGTGAGAAACTTTGTGACTGTGAGAATGGCGGACGGTGTGACCGGTTGAAGGGCTGCATGTGTGTTCCTGGTTGGACGGATGTCAGGTGTAACACTTCATGCCCTGCCGGCACATTTGGACAGGACTGTCAAGAACACTGTCGATGTAACGGAACAGAACTGTGTGATCCTGTCAATGGAACGTGCAGGTGTCAGGAAGGAGAGAAATGTACGAAAACGGGAAGATCCACTGGCACAGGGACATTAAATGAACTGTATGCACTGTCAGTGTTGTTTGTTGTGCCAATAGCTTTTATGGCAGGTGTAATTATTCGCAGGAAGAAATACAGACAGGCAGTGGAAGAAATGGGAACCTATCTCCTCAAACAGCCTGACCAGGCGGAAGAAATGCACACTCTTCTTAACATAAGTCGCGATATGATCGACAAAGTGTCACGATGGGAACTGAAGGAAGACGATCTGGTTTTGGAGAGGTTGGTCGGACAGGGATGTTTCGGAAACGTAGTTTTAGCCCGACTGAACATTCCTGATGCAGGACCAGTCATGGTAGCCGCTAAGTCCGTGTCTGCTGCCCGGTTGGAGCAGGAGGGAGACACCCAGTGGCACCGCGACTTTTACCGGGAAGCCGACATCCTCATCACCGTACACGAGCACGCTGAGGTGACGGACGGTGAGGAGCGCACCAACATTGTCCGGCTGTACGGAGTGATCACCGAGTCACAACCCAAGCGTATCGTCCTGGAGTACGCTGCCCAAGGCGACCTCTTGGCTTATTTGAGGAAGTCACGAGATAATCCCAACATAACGCTGAAGGATCTAGTGGGCCTGGCCGTCGGTGTGGCACGCGCGCTACAGGAGCTGGAAGTCTTACAAATCGTGCATCGCGACGTGGCCGCCAGGAACGTCCTTGTGACGGACGACAATGTGGCCAAGCTGGCAGACTTCGGTCTAGCCCGTGACGTCTACACGGACACGATGTACGTGCGTACCCGCCAGGCCGGGCGCGATGAGCCCCTGCCGTTGAAGTGGATGTCGCTAGAGGCCCTTCGTGACGGCGAGTACACCTGTCAGAGTGATGTGTGGTCGTTTGGCGTGCTGCTGTGGGAGATCGCCACACGTGGAGAGGAGCCACACTATTCGGACGTGGCACGGCCGTCGTGCCGCCATCTTGTGTGGGTTCTGAAGGAAGGCGGCAGGCTGGAGAGGCCTGACGGGTGCCCCATGGAGCTGTACAGGCTCATGTCAAAGTGCTGGCACGCCAACCCGCACCGTCGGCCCTCTGCCGTCACGATTGAAGAGAAACTGGTCAATTTTAACTTGTAAACACCAATAGAACTGTTCAAGCACTGACAAGAGCATGTTACAAAAGAGTTACCTTTACAAATGAAGGAAATGTGCGTATTTTTATGCAGCATATACTACGATAGTGACTCTGTTTAGGAACATTTTACCAATAAGAATAAACTTTTGTCGTAAGAAGACCATGTTACTTTTTATATATCAAAGCACAGTGAGTTAGGCATATATGACTAGTCGGCCTGAGAACATAATGTAACATCCTTATATGATTTACTTTACACTCTTGACGAATGATGTAGTTTTAATGTAGGGCAGCGTTTTTGGTTATTTTTGGTAGCATGTTATCTTTTCCGAAAAATTCGATGGTGTGTATTTAGCAGTCAGTAATGCTGATTTCCATGATGTCCATAAAAGTTAATTATGGTGAGATTTAAAAATAAAGATTAAAAGGGACAACCTAATAGTTTTTCTTCTCCTACACCGTGCAGCTAAAAATGGCATCACTAGATATTTTGTACCAATCTGCACAATACCCACGCTATCATTTCCTGCAGTTATCTTAAGACCAGTGTGCTTAATTATCTCAAAGAGCCACGCTCCCCAATCAAATAAGGCTGCAGTGCCATTTGAGGCTGAAATGTGAAATCATTGCTCTTAAATATTAAAAAAAAAAAAACAGTTCTGACTGGACTTTTTGTACTCTGTCATCTCCACAGTACCCATAGTATCATTTCCAGTAGTTATCTCAAGAACAAGTGTGCTTAATTATCTCTGTTCTGATCCGATGCTTGAATCTGATTCAATATAAGTATTTCAGTGATTTGTAAAAGTAGTTTGGACTTCAAAAATTACTTAGTTACCTTGTTACAACGCGTTTAATGTCTTGGAGATACACAGTGTTGAAATAACATAGATGGCATTGTATATTTTTAACTTTCAAACGCTATGGCGTCAACATTACAAAGTGTGTGTTACTTTTATTACTTGGATTGCATAGTAAAAACCCGTGAACAGAAGGCAGAATGACATTTGAGTGCTTAAAACTAGAGCTCGGCGACCTCATACCTCCATGAAATTTTAGAGCTTTCGTAAATCGATATATATATAACTTTTATATAAATTATGCAAATAAGTTCCTCATTACCATATTTGGTATCTGCTTATATTCCACCTATCATAATTAACATGTGTTACATTTATTGAAAACAATGGAATTATACAATTTCCTCATTAATTATCCAAATTAAGTTCTCACTTGCATAACATGTATATCATTATGAACATCTTTGCCTGAGGTACCGCATGCCTAATATGATGCCAATCCGTCAATCCTTTCTGCAGTTATCCTCTTTGGAATGTCTTGACAAAAACGCTCCTGCAATTCCCAAATTCAATGTTAGGGGGCTGAAACTTGCTCCACCTTGTTATGACACTGAAAGCTATCTACCACCCAAATTTCAAGACCATATCACGTCCAAGACAAGAGATACATAGAAAAAACCTGCTATGATTGAATGTTGTCATTAATTATGCAAAGTTTCTCCAATTTTGCATGATTAGTATTTCTTTTTGTACAACATTGTCCGAGGTACCTACATACCAAAAATCATGAAAATCCGTTGTTCCCTTCTTGAGTTATCCTCTTCAGAAGTTTTTGACAAAAATGCCCCTGCTATCCCAAAACTGGATGCTAGGGGGCCCAAACTTATGTCATTTCTTCCTGAGCACAAGAGCTATCTAATACTAAAAAATCGTGACCATAGCATGTTCAGAACACCGAAATAACAAAACCGGAAGTTGTGCTGCGGTACGAAGGGGAGCTGCTAGGGGACCCAAAATCTAATCATTTCCAGCTTTCATCACACACTACCAACACACGAAGTATGAAATCAATTCACCCAGCCGTTCTTGAGTTATCTTGTTTACACACAGACAGACAGACACACACACAGACAAACACAGGGTAAACTAGAGTTCGGCGACCTCATACCTCCATGAAAATTTAGAGCTTTTGTAAATTTCATGCAAATGACTAAGACATTAACATAATTTATGCATGGTGTTGTTCATCATTGACAAACGTACACATGTCACAATTATAACATTCCCATTATTAATCATAAAGCGGTTTTGCAATTTTTACATAAATTATGCAAATAAGTTCCTCATTACCATATTTAGTATCTACTTATATTCCACCTATCATAATTAACATGTGTTACATTTATTGAAGTCCAGTTATGGAAAACAATGGAATTATACAATTTCCTCATTAATTATGCAAATTAAGCCCTCATTTGCATAACATGCATATCATTATGAACATCTTTGCCTAAGGTACCCGCATGCCTAATATGATGCCAATCCGTCAATCCTTTCTGCAGTTATCCACTTTGGAATGTCTTGACAAAAACGCCCCTGCAGTTCCTAAATTAAATGTTCGGCGACCTCATACCTCCATGAAAATTTAGAGCTTTTGTAAATTTCATGCAAATGACTAAGACATTAACATAATTTATGCATGGTGTTGTTCATCATTGACAAACGTACACATGTCACAATTATAACATTCCCATTATTAATCATAAAGCGGTTTTGCAATTTTTACATAAATTATGCAAATAAGTTCCTCATTACCATATTTAGTATCTACTTATATTCCACCTATCATAATTAACATGTGTTACATTTATTGAAGTCCAGTTATGGAAAACAATGGAATTATACAATTTCCTCATTAATTATGCAAATTAAGCCCTCATTTGCATAACATGCATATCATTATGAACATCTTTGCCTAAGGTACCCGCATGCCTAATATGATGCCAATCCGTCAATCCTTTCTGCAGTTATCCACTTTGGAATGTCTTGACAAAAACGCCCCTGCAGTTCCTAAATTAAATGTTAGGGGGCTGAAACTTGCTACACTTTGTCATGACACTAAAAGCTATCTACCACCTAAATTTCAAGACCATATCACGTCCAAGACAAGAGATACATAGAAAAAACTGCTATGATTGAATGTTGTCATTAATTATGCAAATTTGCTCCTATTTTGCATAATTAGTATTTCATCTTGTACAACATTGTCCAAGGTACCTACATACCAAAAATCGTGAAAATCCGCTGTTCCCTTCTTGAGTTATCCTCGTCAGAAGTTTTTGACAAAAATGCCCCTGCTATCCTAAAACTAGACGCTAGGGGGCCCAAACTTATGTCACTTCTTCCTGAGCACAAGAGCTATCTAATACTCAAAAATCGTGACCATAGCATGTTCAGAACACCAAGATAGCAAAACCGGAAGTTGCGCTGCAGCACCAAGGGGAGCCGCTAGGGGGCCCAAAATCTAATCATTTCCAGCTTTCATCACACCCTACCAACACACCAAGTATCAAACCAATCCACCCAGCCGTTCTTGAGTTATCTTGTTTACACACAGACAGACAGACAGACACACAGACACACAGACAAACGCGGGATAAAATATAACCTCCATGAAATTTCATGGAGGTAAATGGAGGTAAATATAACCTCCATGACATTTCATGGAGGTAAATATAACCTCCATGACATTTCATGGAGGTAATTACTTCGTTGCTTTTCTACAATGCTTTATAATTATAACTAGAGTTCGGCGACCTCATACCTCCATGAAAATTTAGAGCTTTCGTAACTTTCATGCAATTGACTAACAAATTAACATAATTTATGCATGGTGTTGTTCATCATTGACTAACGTACACATGTCACAGTTATGAAATTCCCATTATTAATCATAAAGCGGTTTTGCAATTTTTACATCAATTATGCAAATAAGTTCCTCATTACCATATTTGGTATCTGATTATATTCCACCTATCGTAATTAACATGTGTTACATGTATTGAGGTCCAGTTATTGAAAACAATGGAACTATACAATTTCCTCATTAATTATGCAAATTAAGTCCTCATTTGCATAACATGTATATCATTATGAACATCTTTGCCTAAGCTACCCGCATGCCTAAAATGCAGGCAATCCATCGTTTCTTTCTGCAGTTATCCTCTTCGGAGTGTCTTGACAAAAACACCTATGCAGTTCCACAATTAAATGTTAGGGGGCTGAAACTTGCCCTACTTTTTTATGACACCAAAAACTATCTACCACCAAAATATCAAGACCATAGCATGTCTGGAACAAGAGATACATTGAAAAAAATGCTATGATAGAATATTCTCATTAATTATGCAAATGTACTCCTGTTTTGCATAATTAGTATCTTATCTTGTAAAACATTGTCTAAGGTACCTACATACCAAAAATGATGAAAATCCGTTGTTCCCTTCTTGAGTTATCGTCTTCAGAAGTTTTTGACAAAAATGCCCCTGCTTTCCCAAAACTAGACGCTATGGGGCCCAAACTCATGTCACTTATTTCTGAGCACAAGAGCTATCTAAAACTTTAAAATCGTGACCATAGCTTGCTCAGAACACGAGATAGCAAACCCGGAAGTTGCGCTGCAGTACCAAGAGAAGCCGCTAGGGGAACCAAAATCTAATCATTTCCAGTTTTCATCACACCCTACCAACACACCAAGTATGAAACCAATCCACCAAGCCGTTCTTGAGTTATTTTGTTTACACACAGACAGACAGACACACAGACACACAGACAAACACAGGGTAAAATATAACCTCCATGACATTTCATGGAGGTAACTATTGGATTAACCGCGAAAATCGGGGACCCGGAAAGTTGCTTTTTAACCATTGTCTTGATCTTAGACGTTAAAGTAACAGTAAAGTTACAAAGCACTAGCTGTTGGTTGAATAGATTTCTTAACGTTTTCATGTAATGTCGGTGGTTTGTAACTTTCTTCCAGCGGAACTGGGACATTCGAGACGCTGCTAGGAGTGCAGTGTTGTCGCCATTCGCTAGGAGCCCTTTGTTCAAGATAGTTCCCAAAAGGTCATAACTGTATCACTCCGCAAGAAGACACAATAACGTGAAGAAAAATTCCCATATCAGCGTTCTTTCAATACTGAAAGTATAACTTAATGAACATGCATTCCTCGGTGCACCTTTTCGGTTCATTTTATATTCAGGAGTAAGAGATTCCATCTGGAAATATTTCTTATAACGCGCATATAGATACAGGTCAGGGATATGTGAGTAGTCTCACTTCCGGAAACAAAAAAAACACGCACGGATTTCGTAGTGTCGAGTCAATGTTCTTACTATGAAATGGTGCTGGAGTTTGCATCAAAGTGATCCAAATATTACAGAGAAAACGAGACAGCAAAGTAAAGGAAGGAAAAGTGCTATTTCTTAGCTTGAACTCGACTGTGGCTCAATAAGCTGCCAGAGCGGATTCGTCAGCTGCATAAGTTACGTATGGCGCACATGGCATCGCATCGTCTTTGTTTTTACACGTAGCATTTAGTGATTTGCCTTACGTTAGAAGTCATAAGAGATTCATGAGAGGCACCAGCTACAGGAGAATAACATGATCCAGTTGAGTGCAGTAGCGCTGCTGTTCCTGTTCTGGGGAGCTGTTTACGCCGCCGACATTCTGATTCTGGTAAGTTTCCCTCTGCCCCCCTCCCCCATATTATAACGTGTCAAGTTAGAATCTGTAAGAAATTTACACGCTATACACCTTTCTCACGCGGCGGCCATGATAGATCTAAAACGAGTTCAATGTGGCAAACAAAAGGCTGTCCATCATAATTAGCAGTTCGACCAATGGTAGCCTGCCAATTAGGAAATCGACCAATAAGTGAATGGCTGCAAATTCGTTATAAATTTGCATTATTATGTTTTTATTTTGCATCTCTTAAGGGACTATGGGGTCAGTCTACACTACTCTGAATTGCTACATCTTTCGGTGCATAACACTTCTTGTAATATTTATTATTCTATCTTATATCATGAAAATTTGTGTGGTTTTGGGGAAAACTAAATGGGACCTGATTTTAGAAATAAGTTTTGTCTGTTTGCTACATTGGACTCGTTTTAGATCTATCATGGCCGCCGCGTGAGGAAAGGTGTATAATAGTACACAAAGTGAAGCGCTTACCCAACAAGCCGGACCTTGTCAAGTTGATTTCACTAGAGCTTGCGTCATTTGAATTTGAGCGGAAATGTGACGTCAGCAACGGGTCAAAGGTGCTCGGCAGTACCGTCCCCCGCCTCTGTTGAGGCATAGTCGATAGCCTATAAGATTAGTTCAAATCACTGTATTCACTAACCTGCACAAATAAAACGTCCATGAACATTTCAAGATTTACAGTATCACACTTGTGTGACCTTATATATATATACTAGTAACCAGTTCATTAACCACTGCCTTCAAAGAAGAAGTCAAACTCCACAATAGTATACATTGTACCTTATAGTTACATGTAATTAGACACTACACACTAGTGTTATATGTATCACACTATTCACTTCTCTTAGTCTTTGCGACTGTACATGCAGCTAGCCCTCGGGCATGATTTTGCAAATATTAATTAAAGATATTTGTAACTGAAGATGTCCAATATTCTCTAGTCCTCCAGTTACAGCAGGAGATATGAACGTTTCCTCCATCACTCTGGTCTGTCTGTGTCACCGGGCCAGGTCCGCTGGTACACCGCCGGTCTGAACCGGACGTTTGTACGCCTCGCCAGCTGGCAGTCACACTGGCAGCGAACGTGGTTCTCCGCAGGGGTGTGGTTCGCTTACGCGGCGATGGTCGGGTCTATCGTACTGCTGGTTGGTACGCTGGTGCAAAGTGTGAGGAACTTAACCAGGGCTCCTGAGGAAAGGACACAACAGATACTGGTGCCTGTGGTAAGGGTTATCCTTTGTTTGATTAGAAGTAAAACAATTGTGTTTCCGTGTGAATGCCTGCTCATATAATCTGTTCATTTTCCAATAGGTCCAACATCCGGTCCACCAAACTTTTTCAGGTTCGGTTTTTCCGGACTGGTACAGTAAGAAAAAATGGTTTTGTACTACACCATACAGGTACTTGGAACTCCCCCTAGTGTGGCTCTCCCCAAACATGGGACCTACATTTAATGTCCTATCCGAGGGACAGCCCTTGCAGAAGCAAGGTACTCATTTTCAGTGTAGTGAGGAAAGCGGTGTAAAGTGCCTTTCCAAAGAGTGCAAGATCGGTGACATGGCAGGATTTGAACTCAAGATTGCTCTGTTCTGAATCAAACACGCATTCCCGCCAATATATAGTCCTTCTATACATTTCAGATGCCAGGTGTCAACTTGCCCTGGAACCACATGGTGTACTTTGCTGCCACCTTGCTGCTGGCTGGGGTACTGCATGAACTTGGCCATGCCATTGCTGCAATTAGGTAAGAGATAAAAGGGTGGGATATCATAAGATACTGATGTATCCTGAAAGCGGTCTATCAGACTCAATGGCTATCGTAATTGTGTGTTGTCCATGTCTGTTTAAGTGCAACATTTAAGGTTGTAAGTGTTCCCTGTACCTTGTTCTCTAACACCATTTTACAGTCATATTGAGGTCACCTGAGTTAGCAGCAAATCTCAGCTCTCTCCAGACCCTTGTGATTTAGCCCGTCTATCGTAAGCTTCTCACTACGCAGCCCCTGGCTATTACGAGAGAGTAGTCGGCGCACCCAATAACCAATAATAACCAACACTCTGTTGTATCCATACAGAGAACAGGTCCGGGTGAACGGATTTGGGATCTTCTGTTTCATCATCTACCCTGGAGCCTTTGTGGACCTGTCTACAGAACACCTGGACAGTGTGTCAGCTAAACAGTAAGTTCAGAGATGGCGGCAGCAAATTTCTTATGGGGGGGCAAAGTGTTGCTGACATAATTTTCATCATGTGGAGCACCTCAGGTGTGGGGGTCCTGGGGGTTCCTGGGCATGCTACAACAACTCTTACATGATATCAACAGTTTCTTTTCTGCAGTAGGTGGTGGTGTTCAAAAAAATATATAACGGAACGGGAAAAGAAAGGCTGGGAAGAAATTTAACTTCAAATAGAGAAACGTGTTTTGTTTGATGGACTGGCTTTATAAAACTTGTGATTGATTTTTGCAGAAAACTGAGAATCTTCTGTGCGGGTGTGTGGCACAACTTTGTCCTGGTTCTTATGGCACTGGTTCTACTGATGTGCATGCCGTACCTGCTACTCCCACTGTACAGCACAGGGCAGGCTGCTGTGGTCACTGGGCTAGTGGAGGTAGGCTCAACGATCATATTTGTGTGATAGATCAGCTTTATTCTGTGAGTTAGTATTAACATCTATGTATCTTTATGCTGCAAGCAAGTAAAGAGAGAAGAAAGACGTGTAGCCTAAAAGGCATTTTTAGCATGGTGTCCTGTCAGGAAAGAACATAGATGTTACATAAACAAACAATAACATACAATGCAACTGTAATAAAGGTGTAGTGAAAGTCAAATTAGCTTAGTCCAAAATACAAAAATACTATTCATATTGAACTCATCATTAGCAACAATTAATGAAATAAAGATATGTCCAATTTTTTTTTAACATCGTCTCTCATAATTCCACTGGATGCCGTGATACTGCCACATCAAGAATTGTTATAGAGGCTTTTTGAAGATTGTCCCGAACACCTAAATATCTGAAATTTACCTCAGTATTACTGATGCTGCATTAACACACACATCTCTTTCAATCACTTTAGCTTCATGCATGTTTTTCTCTTGTGGTAGTGCATTTGTATCATGGCATCCAGTGGAATTATGACAGTTGATGTTACAACTTTTTAGAAGCCTTCTTGTTATCTCCTAGATATTTTTTTACTTTGCAAAATTGCCATGGTTTTTATGTTATAATTCCTGTATGCTGACTGAAAGTTTTGTAATTTCTCAAAATGCAGTCCTACCGGTAGATAAGTTGGATGTGTTGTTGTTTATTGTAGGGAACTGCTGTCTCAGGACCTAGGGGACTTCTTTTGGGTGATCATGTGACCAGGATGGATGACTGTCCAATCAAGAGCAAGGAGGACTGGGAGCAGTGCATCCTGGGTGTTCTTCACTCACCACACAGAGGGTTCTGTCAGTCTGCAGATCACATAGAACATTTCAACACAGCTGTTAAAGGTACTGTAAATTCTTTACATGGGGACTTAATTTTGTGATCAGAGAGGACTTTGCATTTAAAACAATTCTGTGGTACAGGAGAAATATAAAACACATATTTGTAGTATCATTGTTTCTTGGAAAGAGGTCATGAAAACCACAAAGATAAAAAACGTAGCCATTTAAAGATTTGCAGTTAAGTCTGATTACGCACAAAGATAGCAAGAACTTGAAGAAGGCACCAATTGACAAAAGATAACTCTGAATCAAATCTATAGGAAAGCCTGCCTTCTTAAGATACAAATATATGACCTGTATTCTTTTATTTGATGAAAGCTTGCAATAAAGCAAACAACCAGGACAGAAACTGAGCTTCACATGGCCATTTTCGAAAAGGACAATACTGATAATGGATTTGGATGATATTTGTTTTCAGGATTATTCTGTCAAAAAAGAATCCAGATGGGATTCACCCTGTGTTTCATCATCATTAACGATATCTTCTCTATATCAACATCAACAATAAGGTCTCCATATTTTAAATACAGGCATTCATAAATATTTCATTCAAAAATGTTTCATTCAAAACTCTATGTTTCTTATCTAGCTGTAACACACTTCTATGCTTCAGTTGACAAGACAGTACATGGTGTAGTAGAGTGCTGTAACACCAACACCAGTCTGAGTGAGCTGTGTTTCACCTATCAACGCTCCAACCTCTCAGCACAGGTGAGATAAGCCCTCTGTTTTCAGTGTGTCTGTTTGCTTTTGTGTCTGTAGTTATCTGAATGCAGTAGAGTGCCTGGTTTTCACAAGCTTGGGAACAACGGCAGGAAGTTAGATGAAAAATCCCAGAAAGGTCCCAGAATAGGTTACTAGTATCCCATTTTCTGTCTTTAATTTCTTCATATAGGTATGTCTGAAGTCTCACGAGAACCAGTTGTGAAATGCATTAGACAGATCTGCAATAAGTTCACAATAATGAATAAAACAAGGAAAATAAAAATATTTCACAAGATCATCAAGTATGAGTTAATTGTTTCCTTGTTGTGATTGTCATTTTCCCCACAGAACCATGCGTGTCTGCCTGCCAGAACGACTGCCTCTGGTCCTGTGTGTAGGACCAACTCTGACTGTCTGACATCAGGACATCACAAGCTGTCCCAGCCACACAGTGTGTTCTGTCTGTTCCCTGCCCTGGACAACAACACACGGCTAGTCAGGGTCACACAGGGCAGAGATCCTCCCATGCTGTTCCTTGGAAATCCATGGGAACTGTTTTATCATGGTGAGTTGGTTCAGGTGAAAATGGTCAGGGACGCCCTCGTTGATTATGTGTAAAGCTGGAAGTCCTCAGCTCAGGTGCATTAAGTCTTATCGGAAAAATTTGTTGTCAATCTGAGTGTCAGTGGACCAAACAGTTTGGTCTTGTGCCCACTGTACGTAAATGGTGTTTTATTTTCAGATCTGGTTTACTGGTTCAGTAGCAAACAAAAAAAATTTTTCGCAACTTCTGATATCTTTTCCAGCCAAGGTGAGCAGCTACATGCCCAGGTTTGACTTCCTACTGTTGGAGTTACCAGAGGTGCTGGAAACCTTCTGCAAGTATCCTTCTTTTGAATCTGCACATAAATATAAGGTCAGCCTATAATTTCACTTCAAGGATATGGTTAAGGCATATCAAAACATTACATTCACCCTCTGTGCCATGGATGTCATAAGACTTAGTGCTGTTTTTCGGGACTGGAGAGTGACTTGAAAGGAAGGGAAATTATTTTTTCTTTGACAGTTACCACAAAGAAAATCTGCAATAAGCGGTTTGATGGCTCCATCTGCACATGAACTGAGGTCCAAGGTGAAGACCCCTGTAACAGGTTCTTGCCTAGACCATGTCTGTAAATGTTTTGTTTATTTCTAAGGGGCCATCAACTTTGACATATTACCCAAAATGCATCACTCTGTGCATATGCAGTTGGAACGATGAATCCATGTAAAAACTACTTAATATTGTCTACTGGGGACAACAAGAGTTGAAAAGGTAGCTGAAGTTGTATTTTTGGCTACTTAAGTCTTGACAATGTCTTTTGACAATGTAAGAAGAGCCATTTTCTTCAAGATTCCTTAACAGCTGTGACAGATACCTCATCTCGCTATCTGGAGCCTTGGCAGTGCTGAATGTTGTCCCGTGCCACGCCCTGGATGGGCAGTGGATTCTCTCAGCTCTTGTCGACTTACAACTGGGAAAACTCCTACCCAATAGGAGAGACAGAGACACTGTGGCAACACTTGTTTCCTTATTTGGCACTGTGTTGCTCGGGGCTAACATAGCATTAGCATTATGGAGCCTAATATTTAGATGATATTGTCTTATTCTTTTATTTTTAGACTCTTACAATTTAGATTGGTCAATAGTAATTGTGCTACAGTGCAAAATGAGGCATGCCACAAGTCAACATCATTACAGATATACATGTATGCTAGAATAATATTTGTTAAGGCGAGAAGCAAACATTATGAGAAAACGTCAGCAAATAGCACAGAATTATTCTTTATTGAAACATTTTTGGCAGCTGTGCTGCCCATTTTGACAAAACTATTCTATTTCAAGTATTTGTATATCTAGACTGTACATAAAATATTGCTGTCAAATAACATGTCTTGCCTTTTCTTTCCTGATTAACAATAGTCTGTTTTCACTGGATCCTTTGCTTCTGGTAACAGTTATGTAACTGTGATAAAAATTCTGTAACTGTATCCAAGCAAGGATACATTTTTGTACTTTCCTTAAAAAAAAAACTTGACTTCACACTTAAAAACTCAGTAATCTATCTATTCTAATACAAGGCATTTTTGTCTGGGTAACCATCTATTAGGTAAACATTAAACAAATGAAAAGCAGAACTGTGACAATATCTGTGACATTGCAAAGGGAAATATTCCTCGTTTGCTCACAAATTCTAGTTTATTTTTCTTCACTAAAGTCTATGAAGGGATTATCCCTATGTCTCATTTTGATTTGACATTACAAATCCTAGCAATTGGAAATATCAAATATGATCACAAGCAGACTTCTCATTGTTCTCAAAACTTTGAGACATTGTCGAATGCCGAATAAAATTATAAACCAGCTATTTAGGATAACTAGTCACTGCAGATGGACAAGGACCCCTTGTACAGAGAGAATGCTGGGACAACTGGTTCCTCAAACTTGACATTGAAGGTGTGAATGACCTCCTTGGTTGCTGGGTCTGTGAAGGTCACGCTCCCAAGGTCATAGTCAAGATGGACGCCAATCCTCTCTGGACATGTGGAAATGTGTACCTCAGTTTGTTCTCCCTGAGCCAGAGCTTTGAAAATGGAATCGTGAGGCTTTAACGGGATCCACTTCTGTTTTTCCAAGCCCCAGGACTTCTTTGTCCAGCCGATGTCCTTGTCCCTTCGCACCGTTCTGTACGCAAACCCGATGGTGAAAGAGCCGTCCCCCGTTTGAATCTCCCAATAGTGCTTCCCCTCTGATATCGCCCGGTTTCCCAGGATTGTGTAGGCATTTCTGGAAAACAAATATTAAAGTATTTATTAAACTGTTTTAAATTTTAGTAGTAGTAGTAGTAGATATACTGCTAATGCTAGGGTCACATTTCCAAACCAGGGCCCGACCGGGCTTTTTAAGAAAACGAAAAATAGAAATGAATACCTAGAAACACAAATCATACCTACAACTCTCCATTTTACAATTTGTGTATTTTTGTTTCTTTTGTATCATATTTTTCATTCCCAAATTAGCTGTCAGGTCGGGCGCCGGTTTGGAAATGTGACCTAGGCATAGGTGAGGTATAAGAAATATCAGTAGTAACACTATACAGACGCAAGAATACCTCATGAGCTATCTATATGTGGAACGCCAGTGTCACACTGTCAACAAGCTTCGGTTTATTGATCACCTGAACTTTACTGAAATTAGAAATCGTCAAAGAGTAGAGTGTATTTTTTGCCTGAAAATCTATTGGCCACAATGGAGGAGCTTGGAGACCTGCAAACATCAGCCGAACTCTGAAAAACGTACAGTGATCGATGGTACACTGGTCACAATACTGACAGAAATGTCCATTGTTGGCCAAGCTATTTTCCTGCTGGCTTAACAGTGTCACTTTGGTTTTAGTAACAATCCAGCTGTTTATTGTTTCAATAGAACTATTTGTGTGGAATAGAGTTCTTCCGGATGGAAATACTGAACTCTATCCTTGGATTGAGCTTTTCCAGATGATCACAAAACCTTGTAATGCAGCTACTGTCCTTGCTTCAATCAAGAGGTGGCAATAGATGAAGTCATTTAAGTTTTTTAACTTTCAGGTATTAAAGGTAGCCATTTGATACCAAATCTGTATTGATTGTACATTAGTTACTATGTAGAAGGTTAAAATGTCTTAAATATGCTTCATTCCCTTCTAACCCATGGTTAATCCTAAGTCCAGGAGTGCTACCTAGAGGGCAGATGTCAGTGTTGTGTTCCACAGTGGAGCGATCAGAATGGGAATATGATTGTAGTGCCACTTCAAATCCTTGAAAATTCTATCTTTGTCTTGTAGATTTTGGCCCAATCTGGAGACCTTTGGGGTCAGAAGAAACATGTAGAGACCAAGCTTTCCTATTTTGGTCAAACCAAGGAGGTTTGTTCAGTTCACTAGTTTAGTTGGAGTAAGGACAGATTTGAGTTGTTGAAATCCTGCAGATGGATGCTGGCAAAAACTGGGGTCAAAATTGAGGCTTCTTATTCCAGTGGGAAGACCCAACTTTGATGTCTGCCCTAAAGCTATCTTCAGCACAAATGTGGTGCAGGTGTAGAAAGCTTATGATATACACATGTAAGATAACATCCTTAACTTTCTCCCCATTGCCTGACTCTGTAAGGCCTAGGAAAAAATGTTGTGTTTCCCGTTTCAATCCTGAAAAAATTAGGGTCGGTAGGTAGGGATTATCTTTTTTCCTTATACCGGGGGTAATTTCTTTAGGCTGGCCAAAACTCTATTGTAACATTTTACAATACAGTTGAACAAATTAAAGTGAAATGCATGAGGACACTAAGTGCCTTGCAATGTCAAACTTGAATGTCTGGCATAATAGATACATTTATCCTTCATTAGATAGGACAAGCAGTGTTTTTACTTCAATAGGAAAGCAGGCTGAATAAAAATTCTATGTGGAAACTATGTGACCCAAAAAGTCTAGGGTCTGCAGGTTTTCCCAGGGTAGGTAGGGAAACAGGAAACACAACATAGTTTTCCTAGGCCTGCAAATTTGCTAACAGATGGCTACCTTGGTAGGCAGAAGGTTAAGGTTACCTGGAATGTGTCTTTGACTTTGCAGTTATGAGGTCTGGCAGGGAGTTACATTTCTGCATCTTCCCCTTGGTGACCTTGGTGTTGTTCTTACTGAGGTGCAGGTAACTGCCTGCACTGTGGGGGTCGAACTGGAACTGGAAATTACCCCTCATTTTGTTCACCGAACAGGAAACAACCTGGGGAGGAAATAACAACTGTCATCAGCAAAGATGTCCCATATCAATGTCGTACTGTAAATGCAGAAATGTTGGCGGTGGTTTTATGTTCGAGGTTTTCGCGTTGCAAGTTTACCCCGAACTTAAGACCACCGCGAACATTTTTCCATGGCAGTAAGAGACAGCAGTGCATGGTGCTACTGCGAACTTAAAACCACCGCAAACTGCCTTTCCCTGGTACCGCGAAAATAGATCCCACAAACTTAAATGCATTTACAGTAATTGATTTTGAAACATCGCAGGCTGAAAGCAACACCAATGTAATGTCTTGGTTCTTAGATTTGTTTTCAGTAATATTATAATAGTGGGCACATGAGATAGAAATAAAAGAGAAACAGATATTCTGTGAAAGAACCTAAGAAGTTTTGATTTTTTATTACAAATACAGTAGAAGCCATTTAACTGCATACTTAGTTTGCCAGCATAGTTTGTGCAATTATCCGGGTAGTGCAACAATACAAAGTTAACCGGTTTGGGATTTGGGGATTCTGCACAATTAACAGAAGTGTGGGGTAATCTGTTGTGCCATTAACTGGTTTCTACTGTAAACGGTAAAACTGTATCAACTAGGAATATGGTCAATAATTCAACTGTTGGTACCAAAATATGAGAATTTAGGATTGATTCAAAAGGATTTGACTGTAATTTCTTGATTGCGACTTGAATGTGATTTTGAATTTTTTTTCAATTGAGAAAAAAATTCTGACCATCAAGACATTGAGTTTGTGTGTCCGAATTAATGACATTAACGGTGCCTTGTCCAGTGACAAGTTTTTGGGACCAATCAATCAATAAAACAAACATAATCACCTGGTCTCCTTTGGACCAGGCATTAGTAGTAACCAGTATCTCATTATTCCGTATCTTTAAATCCCTGTATTTGCGTCTGGTGTCATACCAGCTTTTTTCTCCAATTAAAGTGCACCACTGTTAGCCTTGGAGATTCGTGTAATGACCTTAAGAATGACCAGGTTGTCCCCAAATTAAGTCTGATGATAGCACCTTTGACAGCTTTCAAGGTCTTATCAGAGGTCAATGTGTCTTGGATTGTAAGTACAGACAAACATATTTAAGAGACAATTTTCTTTCAAATTTTGATAGAATACGAGGCAGTCCTATAACTTTAACCTAGTTGTAAGACACCAACTTATGTGTCAGATGTACTTTTAAAAAAAGTCCACTTATACTGCAATCGCTTTACAATGAATTACATGTATATCGCTTTAACCCTATAGTCCTACTGACATGCTGTAACTTAGAGTAAGTGCATGTCGTGAATCATCTTGTTATACTTTTGGCTTGTCTGTTCAAGAACTAGAAAAACTGCATGCCTTTCTTTGACAAATCTTGGTTAGTAGCCTGCCTTCCAGAAAGGATAACAGAAAAGAGTTAAATACAATGACAAACAATCCCTACAAACTACAGACATTGGGTGCTTTTACCACTGTAGTGCTGTCACTGTAGGTCAGGAAGTGGAAATGTTTGCATATGTTTTATTTTCACTGTAACCTGTCCATGGCAAATTCACAATTCTGCAAACATGCGTCTCCATGTATTACAACTACTACAGAATTGTTTCAACTGTGAACACTCCAGAAATCTCCATTTTAATATATCACAAAAGTTTGAAAGTCCCTGCGTAAATATACAAATGTGTTTACATGTACATATTACCTACCTCTGGTAGGCCACACAATGGACCACTGGACGAAGCACTTCTCTGCATTTGTGGCTCAATTTGTAGGTACTGCATGCTTCTGTTGATTTCTCAGTGCTTGGATGGAAGACACGGTATCACTGTCATGGAGTGGTCACTTAACAGACGATGTCCCACTCAGCTGTTTGTGCTGCAGTGTGGGATTTGTCCAGCTGTAGATGATTACAGGAAAGTGTGCATTATAGAACAGGTCAAGGACTGAGAGTTTATTTGTTTTTAGGTCGCAATAAGCCCTCAGGTGATACAATGCTGGCATATGGCTCTATTTATATCTACAGTAAGGGACAATCGTGACAGGTTGGTCTGTTTTTAGGTCAATATGCAAGTATGTAAATGCTTGGCTATAAAAGCTATTGGTAGGAGAGCCACATTGCATCAGTAATCGAAAACCATTACCGGTACACTTTGTCCTGTGCACTATGTACCTGTGGAAAGGCCTCAAGTCTCAGATCATACAAGTACAGTACATGTAGTGTGCAAATTCTGTTTCCAAATTTTGTATTGACTGTTACAAGACTTATGTTATATGTAACATAATATCATAGTAAAAGCACTAATTGATTTTATGCAGTATATAAACTGTATATGAATTTAAGTCAGCAATTTTGTATTTAAAATAAAATTGGGGTCAAAGGATGCGAGAACATATAAAAGAGAAATAAACTGTCCATCCTAGTGAGATATATATAATAGAGTTACATCAAAAAGGATTTTAAGATGTTGATTTTAAAGGAACAACTGTAATGGTCTGCTAAAGTTTGAACATGTGGTAAGAAAAACGTGGTATTAACAGACATTAAAACGGATAGTGAGTGTTTGTGTGATATCATGTTTTATTAGAAAGCTGTAGGATGGAAAATTTATACAGAGAAACTAAAGTACTAGAGATATATCCTAGAGTTGACATATTTAGGTCCTGGTATGTAGATAACTAAAACAAAGACAAAAGAAAGCTACTTGCATACATGATTGATTGGCCAAAAATGGTGATGCAAGGCAGTGTGGCTTGTCTTAAGTTGGCATAATGTTACTTTTCTGTCTGCCATTGTAATGAACTAAAGCTGTTGTAGGGTACTGTAACAACAGCTGGTGCCCATATTGATGTATATCAGTTCTGATGTACGTTTTAAGAGTATACAATGTTTTTAAGATGTTGTTAAGTATGGTAAACATGTCAAATACAAACAACATTATTGAAATAACAGTTCTGAAACATTTGAAAATCTAAGGTTAGTACACTGTTACAAGTGATTTTTTTTCAAGCCAAAATAGTCTGAGAGAAAACTGCAAAAGAAATTCTTAAATTTCGCAATGGCTCATTTGTAGCTCAGTGAATGATGTTCACACAGAAATTTGAAGCCCCTTTCTTAACACAACTGTAAGCTCACACCCATACAGAGTCATGTGCCAGACTTGCCTGCAGTATTTAGAAACCTGAACCTGGTAAATACCTCCCCTCTCAGACACAACAAGACAGTCGAGGTGCCAGAACAATTGCAGTGCTGTGTTCCAGCTGGATTTTAGGTAGTTTTGTTTTTTAAAAAGTTTTTTTCGTATATATTGTTGTTTTCTTTGTTGTTGTTTGTGTACATAATGAAGTCTAATATTTTAAAAATTTTGAAGAATCCCATATAGGAAAATAGGACACAAATGTAGAAAGATGATACATATAACACATCTGTTGTCTAACAGTCAGGGTCTGATTATTGGCTAGTTTTACCACCTCTGAGCTGTACTTTCTGTCACTCTGGTCATCTTTCCACTCACTTTCTGTTACTCTACTGGCAGTGCATTCCAATAAGTATGAACACACATCAATGCAAAGCACACACACGGAAAACATAGACTCTATACATGGAGTCAATAATAGAAGCCATAAAAGAATAATTAAAACATTTGTAATTTGGAACAAAAGTTTTTTTCATGAACATACAGGAAAGACTTGGTGGCAGCTTGACACTATGCATGCACGACAACAACGGTGGATTATTCCTGCTAAGTCAACTGAGGAGTTCAAGTGTACCGTGGAGATACCATGGTTGCAAGGCATGCATGTTTGGCCAACACACACTTAATGCGGCAGTGCAAGTTAGAAAATATACCTTAACCTTAAATCTACTAGGGTTACCGGGCCATTTAGCACCAAATTTGTATGTACTACAGGTAAAAGCAGAGGGGAGAGAGTTAATTGGTTGTTGCAAATTTTATGGTTTTAACGGGAGGTGCCCCAACACGGTACGCTTTTTCTTGCGCTCAAACTCATGGCGCTCCATCGCTAGTTGCCTGAGAGTGGTCAAATTTTGATGACTGAATTTTTTACACATAGATTTGAACAACATACTTGAATAAGAAATGCATTCATGTGGTTCATGAACCTTTCGCACTGCATGTTACAAGCGGCAAACACTGTGAGACAATTTCGTGTATGTAACCTTCCAATTTTGTGCTACGCTGGACAGTGTGCCTAACTCGGTACGCTTTTTTTTTTACATTTTGCTTTCTTCAGAAGTAAGTGGTAAATTTAAGTACACAGAAAAGAATTAATAATATGATATTTTAGCTTTCTTTTGACAGTAAAATCGTGACTGTATGTACTTCTTGTCTCACATGAGGAAGGCTGTACCTAGAACAATCCAGCTCATGTTTTTACGGGCAATGGGCTGAATGCACTGATTGTGAATGCCCAACTAAAAAAAACCATTACGAAAAAAAGACACCGCTAACATCAACAAAACTCGGTCTGATTATATGAAAATATCATCTACATCTCTCTATCAAGTCTTATTTTCATAGACAGCACGAATCATTTGTTACAGTCAAATAAATCTTTGGAGCGTTCTCTAGTCTGTCACCTTCACGGCCACACTCCCTTGGGAGTACAATGGTGGCAATGCTTATGTCGCTTCCTTTTGGTTGCTTTTCTACTCAACAGACATTTGAAGACCCATATTCATAGTGTTTTATGGAGCTTTATTTATGTGTATCATGGCAGTTGTGTGACTGCTTGAAAGAGTTCGTATAGTTAGCGACACGAGCCGCCAATACGCAGAGGCCGGTGACCGCAGTGATTCAGCACTGTCAACATTACTGTTAGAATTCTGTTTTTAAAAAACATGAAGTGAATATGTTAAAGTATACTTGGAATGCAAATTAAAGCTGTGTGCATGGACTTGGTTTATTTACCTTTGTAATCAGCATAGTCAGTGGCAACAAACACGGTGTACTTATGGATAAGAAGGTCAGCAAAAAATCCGTTCCGTCTTACGACGGGGACCGTCTTAGGGCGGCCCCCGTTAACCCAAAATCTAATGCAATTTGTCTTGTCGTTTTAGGTTGGTTTCTTTTGCTCTCACCATTCAACTAAAGTATGCTATAAATCATGGCATATTTGCAGTGGTTTTGGTGTTTTCAAAATCCCACTGCAAAGCCTCTGTGAAGACATCAAGTTAGGGTGGGGGTTGTGGACCCAGTAATACCAAATTTTGCCCCTGCCACCAATGTTTGATCCCCGTACAGACATTTGCTCTTAAGGGCTATTTCAATATTCACCTTGAAATGTCTTTCAAGCTAGTTACCACAGCTGTTTACATCAATTCAGACCATTTATTGTGAACTGAATGTTAAATATTAAACCAAGAGTAAAGAGAGTCAATATCCTCCACAAGAAAAGCAAGCACCCCAAACTTTACTTTATATTCTCTGTACGTCTTTTAAATATGGCAGATTTAGATTTTGTTTTTTCAATTTTGTCTGAAAATCTCTTACAGTTGTTTGTAGTTTAGACTAACTTTTAATGTGACTTGATATGTCTGAACTACCAGCAAAAATGAAGACACAAAACCCCTCTTTGATTTGTAAATGAGTAGAGTCAATGGCCGTTGACATTTCAGGGACATTTTCTCCTCAGGTTGTCCAGCTGCACACCAAAAATAGAACGGGGCATTTCAACAATTTCCTTGTGTGCTGGGAATGAGCATAAGACATGCTTGCCAGTCTTCAGAGCGCGGTTGAAACGTTATACGTATATAGGTTAAAGTTGTGTGCGCAGCTACGAAGTTCACCATCACTGGACCCACAAAACAACCTCGAAACGTTGGCCCCAAGAACGGTTACTTAGGTAAACATAAAGTAACACATTTGAGACACGAACAAACATCAAATACGTAGTGTATAGTCAGAACGCCAAACACACGACTAACTCGCACCGAACACACAAACAAACGACACATAAGTCATAACTGTGCATTGGTGATGACGGTGACATCTTTAAGTTGGCTCAAGTATGCCTCAAACATTCTTAAAGATAACCGGGGCCGAAATTCTTGCAGTGGTTATGCTTCAACGACTATATGAACGTGAAGGTTACCTACTTGTAGGTGTACCGGATGTTGAAATGGGTGCCTACTAAACGCTCCCAAAGACCACGTTGTCGACAATGACAATGGAAAGAGTTTGAGCATACAGCTGCTTTATACCTTTCTTCCGGCCCCCCACAGAAAGATGACGATCCAATACTTGCCAAGCTTACCCAATTGGCCAACGAGTTGAGGCTTAATTTCTTAAGAACTACCTTAGTCGTCTTACCTCGAATTGTCAGACGTCTTCACGGTTCCAGCGTTTCTTTAAGTGTTCTCTGAAGCATTCCTCGAGCAGATTTGTGCTTAAGTCTATCAATAATGCAGACTGGTTTAAGGTAGCACGTCTAGAGGAAGTCGTTGATGTGTGCTTTTAACTTAAGGTTACTGTACCGAGGGTCATCGGTCATTTTTAACGTGATCAATTACACTTGGGCGAGACCATTTTCCATCTAGGGAAAGTATAATGTATGTGTGAGAAAAAGGGAATTCACTGGATTTCGCAGAGCGCAAGATATTTGTACCCTTGAATCGAACTAAATTTGTACCTCATGATCAAAATAGCAAACAAAAATATCGTTTTTTCACCGCTAATCTATTTGCGCCTCTCCCCCGTTGACTTGCGACTTGGAAAAACCCAAGGCTGTGAGCTCCGCCCACATATCCTTCCGCTTGTTTTACTATTTGCTGTTTGAGCCACGACCTGACAGAGACAAATTAAGTCCCTACTGTGGATCGCCAGTAGCAACGTTGATTCTAAAGCCTCGTGACGTCAATGGCGCGTACGAACGTGCTCCGTAAGACTTGGGTAAAAAAAGGTCACCTAGAGTTCATTGCCTCCGCTATCAACAAGATGCTTTTGATTTGCTACCAATACTGGAATAAACAAATTAAAAAGAAAGAAAAGAAAACTTTATCACTTACGATGCAAAGGTAGCCTCACGTTAAGTTTAGCGTAGGATCTAACGCTAATGTTTTTAGAGACGATGCCTGTGATGGTCTGTGATTTTGACGACAAAGCCAAGGCCATGAAACAACTACTGTAACGTTAGTTGTGTAAAACAAGGATTACCGGAAGAGGATATGACGTCAGTTGTACGTGAGGAAGTCCAACATCACTGACAGTGATTTTAACCAGGCACATACCTACGATATCAGAAACGGTAAATTATACGTGCAGAAAGAGTTTGAAAGAGCAAGGAACACAAAGGAAACATACCGTGAAATGTTATGTAGCGTTGACAAAGAATATAAACAGTCAACGCGTCCGAACATAATACGGATGGTGTGAACTTAAACGTCGGAATTATCGGGTAAACCCTGACTGTGAAAACTTTGAGTGACCAACTTTGAGTGAATCAGCTATAGCTGTGTCACGTCTACCCAAACAGTACCTGACGTCACAGAACGCGTGGAAAAATAAGCAACTTATCTTTAGGTTTCAGGAACTGATTCATTCCAAACCATCATCATTGATATACAGGTACAGAAAACATGTCAGTTGCTAGCCCGCTGGGAGAGACACACCCATCTTGGCAAAACGTACTAATTCTTTCTGTTGATAATGTATAGCCCGAATAGTGTTAAGGGAGAGTTCCCTTTTTGGTACCAGTTGATCGTGGCTCGACACTTTCGTGACCATCAGTGTACTTTTGGGGAAAACGTTTTGTAGTCATTTTTTATCAAAAGAACTGTCTTTCTGAAGCGAGCAAAAAAAGTAGACAAGTCTTTTATACACCATTTGATATATTTTTTATTCCTAAAACTATTTTAGAACGAAAAGGCAAGCTCCGTGGCATTTGATATAGTCGATCTACAGATGAGTATTGACTTTCAACAGGAATTAAGCAAGCTCTCACAACACAATCTTCGTTAAACGTTACATAAACCTTTAAAGTTTTCAAGTGTAATGTTTCCTTCTGTGGACAACTGCCAAAGCTTTGTTCATGTTCGTTTGCTGTTGAAAGTTTCCTTGCTACTGAGGTATGGAAACCCCAGTGTGTAGTTTCAGAACTGACGATATCCCTCCCAACCCGATCCACAAAGAGAACGCTGGGTAAACTGGCCGCTCGAACTTGACCTTGAAGGTGTGGATGACCTTCTTGCTCTCAGCGTCTTGGAAGGTCACAAACCCGGCTTTGTAGTCAAGAAGCACGCCTATCTTGTCTGGGTGGGGAGAGAAAGTTATGTCATGAGAGTTGCCTTGGTCGTGCGCCTTGTAGGTGTCGCCCGATGTCCGCTCGATGCCCCATCCTCCGGGCGACTCACCGATGTTGACCTCCCGTGACACGTCTCCATACGCCACCCCTAACAAATAGTACCTGGCGTTTTCCGTCCCCACCTCCCAGTAGTGCCTCCCCCCTGACACAGCCGCGGTCCCAAACACCGTGGATGTTTTGAACCTCCCCGGGACCTCGGGGAGAGAAGGGATCTCATCCCCCTTCACCGCCCTCGTGTTTCTCTCCGACAGGTGCAGCCGTTTTCCCGCCGTTTCTGGGTCGAAGCGGAAGAAGAAAGGTATGGTTTCCATGGTAACGGTTGCACTGGGACACACTCTGTTACCGTCAGTTGCGCAGACTTGAGACTTGTACATTGTGTCAGAACTGAGGCCTCGAACGACAGAAGAGTTCCCCCGTATGTTCTGAATAATGATTGGGGGGTCATCTGAGGACTCATCGGCACAAGAACAGTGAAGTTCAAAGACTCCGATGTCGCCTGGTGACTGCCATTCTATGTACGCCATATCGAAACTTGTCCTGCACTTTTCTTTATCTATCGATGGAGCGCTCAGGGATGATTTCTGTATTTTGCCCTTCTCCTCCTTCGTCTTGACCTCTAGTTCCTCGACCTTTCGCTGTAAGTCCTCCATCTTTGCGTTGCTCACCTTGGGGGTCACGTGATCTTTATCTGTGGCAGCTATTTTGTCAACGGAGCATCCCATGTAGCACCGCGGCAGTCCTGTAGCGAGATGGGTCAATGAATGTTGATTATTATTATTAGTTGATGATTTTGTGTTCCTTTGTTATTACCCATAATATCATCTTCCATTTTTTTCTGATAACTCTACAGGGGCTCATGAAACGGTCATTAAGAGTATTGTATTATGTTATATTTATCAGCTAAATCAAGCTTCCAGTAGTCCTGTTGGTTGAGAGAGGGTCCAATCAGCCACTTACAGCGAGACATTGACCTTAAACACAGACCTCCGACCGACGATACAAAATATTTACATGTGGCACATTATGCTACACTGTACATAGTGGAAAAAAGGCCTCAAGCATAGGCCATAACCGACTCTTGACAACTTCAGACTGCACTACAATAACGTTTCGGGGTGGTACAAGTACACGGTAAACATAACAAACATTTCGCCCCCCTCCCACACAACGTTTCAAGTCACCTGTCACGGTCCACTACGATCTACCTGTTTAGCAATGCTGTCCAAGTCAAAGCAGAGAAAGCCTCCAAAAGACTGAAATCTTCAAGTGTCCCAAACGATGTTTATCAAAAACGTGACCAGTCATCCATTGAGGTACACCTTTCACAGGTAATGTTATATCTACCTGCAAACGAAACCTGGTGGTGACCCGCGCAGGTGTGTGTACCGCCCCTCTGATGACCTGTTCCCTAGCAACGTGACGTCACATTACGTGACTACAAGGGCACCTGTCCTCCCCGCTTATGTGTGCCAGTGGAAAGGACACAATATCATAAAAGAATACTACATAATGGAGTTTTCTGTTAGAATGTTCAGTTTCCTATGACAATATTTTTAGGCGCTATTTATCCATAACACATTCTGAAGGGTTTTGTGAATATGCAAGTGTTACAAGGAGACTATGGTACGTTCACTTTAAATTGGCATGAACAATGATGTGGGCTACAGGCGTGATTAGAATATAACTTTTTTTCAAAATTAATATGACAAGCTCTGTGAAGCACATATGTATTAATAGTTGTAAACTACATTTGTATGTGACAATCCATTGTGCAATCGTTAATGAACACATTAAGTTCATATTATCATATTCTACCTTATATGGTAGCATTTTTTAAAAAGTTGGATCAAACTGTTTACTTATCTCTTACAGGTCGACCATTTTATTTTAAATATTTTAGATGATGACTTGTGTCAGTTGCGGAACGTCAGATATTGCTGTTAATCCAAAATAAATGACGTATACATGCACACTACTCCAAATGAAATTACAATACACCTTCGTGTCATTTGTGAAGTTACAACATGATGTGTCATTCAGCGACAATTTTGCACAGAGTGACAATTTTTAGGGTTGAACTATAAAATGATGCATGCATATCGACAATGTTGTCAATCTTTTACTCCACCTTTGTATTCACCTTTAGCTTCCATATTCAACTTATAAATCGTTTGGGGACCACTGTTGACCATGCTTACAAAGTAAAACGTCTCACAGTTGACGACAGCAAAATACTGTCCATGAATTATTCACACAGAAATGGTATAACTATCTAGATATCAATGTGTAAACATATTTTTTTGTATTTCGATCATTCATATATTTATATCTCTATATTTCTGTACATCTAATAATAGTCTCCAAGCAGATGTCTGCCAACAAAAAAGTATCAGTAGGGAAATGTTAAAGTCCATCACAACAATACTGCTTTAAGATTGTGAAGGGCTTGAACGAAAATGATCAATAAAAAGTATTATAAACCATACACAAACTTATTCCATACTTGTAAGTTCTCCTTAATGCACAAAATAAGGATGATATATCAACAGAAAAGTCTCTACTGAAAGCTTACTAAAGCTCCATGCCACTATAATTATGTACTGAATTATTTTGAGACTGTACGTGCAATTAGCCTTCGGGCCTGATTTTGCAAATAAACTCAATATCAAAATTTTACACAGCATAGAATCATTCGATAGTACTACATTAAAGTATAGATAAGTCATTTCGTTTTAAATTCTGGAATGAATGGCAATTTTGATACAACCTTCATACTGATATGTGATTTTATCTCGTTTTTAGCTTTTCACACTGGTATAGTTTGGAATCCAGCCGTGAAAGCTGGATTCTATACACGTGTGCACGCTCCTATCTACCCTCGGTGTGATGGCAGGGCGGGGGTAGAGGAGAGTCAGTTATCGCTCTCACGGCTGGATCACTGGTCATCATACTACCTAAACTTAGAGCACAAAAGAAAGTATCAAAAGCTGTAGAAAACATGCCCAAACCACTGATCTACTAGAAGCTAAGGTGTGGTAGCCTCTCCATCGGAACGTCGACAGACACTCCATGACATGAGTCTGTAGTGATCTGTAGTGATCTGTAGTGTGTCCAAGTCTGGGAACACCTTGTTGCATTTGGAACAGCTCTTCTCTTCAGTTGTCGGTATGGCCTTTGTGGGCTGGAGAGAAAGATATGTTCAAAACATTAATATTGCTTTTGATAGATAATGGTGATCTCAAAGTCACTATACACGTAAAAGGCTCAGACATTTTGCATTTTGATAGGACTCAGACAATATTTGAAAGCAAGTGCACCAAATATTTCCCTCCCAATTTGTTGATCTTGCCATTTGGACTATTCATCTTTTTACTTGTATGGGCGGACAAACCCCTTTCCCTCATACAATGTATAATGGTCGGAAAGGAAAATATGATTGCAAACAAGGACGTAAATATGATGAATCATGTCATCTATATCATATTTTGTCTACCCCAATCTAAAGACACCTATGTCCACATAGGATGAAATACAATATGTCGAAAAAACTTAAAATCAAATTCCATAATGAGCCATCAGAACTTGTAGGCTGAAAGTTGACCAACATCTCATGCCGCTATTAAATGTCGAGCATGTCATAATGGGCTTTTTCCTCGTTGCCATTTAATTGGTCGAGATGACCTTCTTTTGGACTTACATAGAATGTGGTGCTGTGATGTATACGTACTTGTAGGACTGTTAATCCCAAAAAGGGTTGGGTTGCATTGCCGGTTGAGTTGAAGGTCCCGTCGGTTTCGACGCACGTTTCTTGTGCATGGCTTTCTTTGAAGGCGTGCAATAGTTAGGAGGTGGAAGTTCTTCTGAGATCTGCACTGGCTCCAAAGGCATAGGACTGGAGTTTCCCAAAAAATGGGATGGGTTGCATTGCCGGTTGAGTTGAAGGTCCCGTCGGTTTCGACGCACGTTTCTTGTGCATGGTTCTTCTGAGATCTGCACTGGCTTCAAAGCCATACGACTGGGGCCGGGGTTTCCAAACAAGGGGATGTGTTGCATTGCCGGTTGATCATGAGTTGAATGTCCCGCCGGTTTCGACGCACGTCTCCCTGGCACGTCACTATTTGAGCGCTCTGTGAAATAGTTAGAACGTGGAAGTTCTTGCATGATCTCCACTGGCTCCGGATGTTGTGGAAGTTCTTGCATGATATCCACTGGCTCCGGAAGTTGTGGAAGTTCTTGCATGATATCCACTGGCTCCGGATGTTGTGGAAGTTCTTGCATGATCTCCACTGGCTCCGGATGTTGTGGAAGTTCTTGCATGATATCCACTGGCTCCGGATGTTGTGGAAGTTCTTGCATGATATCCACTGGCTCCGGAAGTTGTGGAAGTTCTTGTATGATCTCCTCTGGCTCCGGATGTTGTGGAAGTTCTTGCATGATATCCACTGGCTCCGGAAGTTGTGGAAGTTCTTGCATGATATCCACTGGCTCCGGATGTTGTGGAAGTTCTTGTATGATCTCCTCTGGCTCCGAAAGATGTGGAAGTTCTTGCACGATCCCCATTGGCTCCATAGTTGTTTTCATAGGAAACATGTCACTTTTCGCTGTACCACTGTTAGTTTTAGAAATAACTGTCACACCATAACTTGTGCTCTCCTCCAGACCTTCCACCTCGCATGAGTTGCCTTGTACGTTGTGCATCCTGACTGGGAAATCACCGGGAGAGGAGCACAGAACATCGAACTTATAACCCTTGCCGTCATCACTGTCCCACGACACTGTCGCCTCATGCGCTGTAGCTTTGCACTTTTCTAGAGAAATGACCGGGGCATGCGGCAAAGCAAGGCCTTCCAATAGACTCTTCACCGGACTAAGGTCTACGGTGACTCTGTCAGTGGGAATGTGTTTGTACTGTTCATCATGGACAAACATGCTGGTACTTTGCTCCACGCGGCCTGTGATAAGCTGCTCGGCTTGTAGGAAGCAAGCTGGATCGGTTTCTTTTTCAGCCTCCTTGGCATACGCCAGACATGAATTTGCACTCTTCACTTTCTCATGAGAGCTGTCAATGAAAGATTGTATCTTGGTAGTGTCATCTTTTAATACCGCATCTACTTTCGCCACCATAACGACCTCGCGTTCTCGGATAGTGTTTATCAGTGCGTCACAATCTGTCTTGATTTGTGATTTCACTTGAGCTCCGTGACTCTCCATTGCTGCCTTCCTACTTTCAAGTTCTTTGATCTTTGTTGTCTCTTCTTCGATTTTCCCCTTCAATTCTTCGACGACTTTCTGTAGATCATCCTTTTTGTCACCATACACCTCCTCCAAGGCAGCGACGTCATGTTCCTTGTGCTTGCCGACCAGCTTGCAGAGGCAGCAGACTGGGGCCTTATCCAGCTTGCAGTAAAGCTCTACCGGCTTGTTCTTGTGATCCGGACACATCACAGTCTACAGAAACAATTGACCAGAGTTGAAATTTTAATTCGATATAACCGAGTAATTCTTGTCCTGTTGGGACCATATGCACATACTAGTAGTTTGGACACACATGATGTGCTTGTTTGTGGGTCCCGTATTTTTATAGGTTGTGGAATATGGAGTATTTCTCAACTGAACGTAGCATACCACAGCAAAGCGCATCGAATGGGGAAATAAATCTGAAGTAGCAGCACAGAAGAAGTCAAGTTTTACTGATCTGATGAAGCAAGCAGCTCAGGGAGGTTAAATTAGTAAAAAAAAATCCGAGCAGGACAAGTGTTATTGCACAGAGTTAAAATTACACAACTTAAGTAATAATTTCGGTATGCTCTAACCTTCTGTTGGTTATCAAAAGACTCTACAGGTGATACAAGTTGGTGATTGGCTAGCCCGCCGCGGGATGGGTGCAGCAGTTGCAGACAATCTCCGCAGTAGGACAGCTTACAGGTGGTGCAACTCTTCACTGCATCTTTAGGTGGCGTTGCATCACAGACCAGACATGCCACTGTACTACTTTTCAACTGTGACTGCGCATGGAGTTGTTTAAACCTGGTAGTGATGTATGATGTTGGTGAGGAAATGTTGAACATTGTCGCATATACATGCACCGGGACAGAATATACACGTCAAACTTTTCAGCGAAGTATGGCTATTACCAGAAATTCAACGTTTCAATGCAATGTGGCTATATCTGTTTTCTGTATTTCCCTTACCGTGTGTGATTGGCAAAACTTTAGACTTAATCACCGTTAACCTACCTGTCAACGATGTTCTGCAGCATTTGATTTCTTCCCAACCCGTGTACACCACGGTCACCCAAGCGAACCTCTTCCCTACATGTTGGACATGCGAAACTTCCCAGGTTTTCGAGGGAAGGGATTAGTTCCGAGGAGCAGGCGGCCTGTGCCCCCGCTGGTTCATCGGGGTGAGTCTCGAGGAACGCCTCCGCACACCTGCGGCACAGGTTGTGATGACAGGGCAGCAGGAGCGGACAGGTGTACAACTCCAGACACACGGGACACGTCAGCTCGTCTTCTAAACCCTCCATGTTTTTGCTGCGACACTGGTAACATTCCAGTGAATGAGCCGGGCCGAAACAAGCCAATGACGTCTTTGTCAAGGTGTTTTTTGGACAGCAAGTGTACCGAAGAGACCTGAATGAAACTTGAGAAACCTGTTTTCTTTTTCTCTTTCTTTCTCTCTCTCTGTCTCTGTCCTACATATCTATATGTAATGAGAGTGCAGTGTCTTTGAATTGTAGGGCCTACTGCATCTAGAAAATCAGTTTAGAACTACACGTTTGTGTATTCTCCAAGAACAGTTTGTTTACTTAAGCTTTGACCAAATTTTCTAACTCTGATTAAGAAGTACTAACGGTTCATTCGTCACAACAAAACGCCAGGCAAAGGTGATTTTATTTTATTTTCATTGCTATCGGCTGGAATCTTACCACTTAACCTTACTTAGTATAGGCAACACAAATGGCTAAGCTAGAACTGCAAGTACACCCACAATAAGGTATTTTACATGTAACATTATATATATATGATTTAAAACTCATCTCGGACATCTCTGATAAAAGTATATCATAGTGATCATAATAACAATCTAACTTTTATCTAAAAGTATAGCAAACACATGTACATGTGTAAATACCTGAACTATGTGAGAATCTATTGTACAATCTCCCATTAACAACTTAAAAACATAATTATTATCCTATTCTATCTTATATGATAGCAGTTATTCAAACAGTTCCAGAAAAGTTTACTTATTTCTTATACCTGGATATAAGTTGAATTAGATCTAACATTTCATATTGAACATTTTCTCAAAAATGACTTGCATTGATCATCAGTAAAATTCTTTACACAGAAATCTTGTAACTATTCAAATATCAACATATTTTTCATTTTCATTGATCATTACAAAATAAGGATGGTGTATCAGCAGAAAAGTCACTTTTCATCCTCTATCTCACTGAGCGAAGGTACTCTTGAGATACTATTGAAGTACATTGGAGCTTGTTCACTGAGGCACCTTCGTCCTATTTTAGCCGATTTTCTCTTGCACTCACACTGACGTGAGGCACTGCTGTGTTTCAAGTCCAGATTAACAACAGAACAAGTTCGCGGCATGGTGGTGGAATGATAGAGGCACTGTGGAGGCACTGACGAGGCACGGCGAATGCATTTTGCCACTTGCGTTATTTTTCAAATTTAAAAAATACAATGCCTTTGCAAGTTTGGAGTTAGTCAATCGGAGGCACGGTGAAGGTACATTTGCGTTATCGAAATCAACAGTATACCACAAGAGTACCTCTGCTCTGTGAGATAGGGATTTTTGCTCCGTACTAATATTTTACACAACATAGAATCATTTGATAACAATTATTAACACTAAATCAGAGTATAGTTAAACTAAATGCGCATGTTGACGCCATGAGAGTAGTTACTTTTGTTTCTCAAATTAAAGGCAATACTAATTAATTTTGATACTTTTGATCCCTTTTCCCACTGGTATAGCCAGGAATCCAGCCATGAAAGCACGATCCGATCTACTCCCGAATAAATGGCAGGTACAAGGGAGCAGTTATCTTTTTCGATCGCGCGAGACTGAATTCAGGCTATTTCCGGTTATCATACGACCTAATTGTACAAAACTCAAGAAAGTTTCTGTAGAAAACAAGCCAAAAATCGTGGATCTACTGGGAGCCCTTTATAAGGCGTAGTAGACTGTCTCTCTCGACCTGACTTTTCTTTTTCTTTTTGCGTTCACGTCGATGCAAGTCCTCTAGATCCATGAGATCTTGCCACCCCGAATATTCCATCACTGACTCGGTCACTGACTCCGAGGTTGTTTTCACAGGAAAGCTGTCACTTTTCGTTGCACCACTATCAGTTTTAGAAATAACTGTCACACCATAACTTGTGCTCTCCTTCAGGCCTTTCACCTCACATGAGTTGTGTTGTACGTTGCGCATCCTTACTGGGTTTTCACCGGGAGAGGAGCACAGAACATCGAACTTATAACCCGGCCTTGCCGTCATCACTGTCCCACGACACTGTCGCCTCATGTGCTGTAGCTTTGCACTTTTCTGGAGAAATGACCGGGGCATGCGGCAAAGTAAGGCCTTCCAATAGACTCTTCACCGGACTCAGGTCAACGGAGACTCGGTCGGTGGGAATATGTTTGTACTGTTCATCATGAACAAGCATGCTTTTACTTTGCTCCACACGACCGGTGACAAGCTGCTCCGTTTGTAGGAAGCAAGCTGGATCGGTTTCTTTTTCAGCCTCCTTGGCATACGCCAGACATGAATTTGCACTCTTCACTTTTTCATGAGAGCTGTCGAGGAAGGTTTGTATCTTGGTAGTATCATCTCTCACAATCTCCTCTACTATTTCCACCATAGCGAGTTCCTGTTTGCGGATAGTGTTTATCAGTGCGTCACAATCTGTCTTGATTTGTGATTTCACTTGAGCTCCGTGACTCTCCATTGCTGCCTTCCTGCTTTCAAGTTCTTTGATCTTTCTTGTCTCTTCTTCGATCTTTCGCCCAAACTCTTTGACTTCTTTCTGAAGATTCTCCTTTGTTACTCCAAACACCTCCTCCAAGGCAGCGACATCATGTTCTTTGTGTTTGCCGACCAGCTTGCAGAGAGAACAGACTGGTGTCTTGTCTTCCTTGCAGTACAGTTCGACAGGCTTATTCTTGTGGTCCTGACACATCACAGTCTGGAAATAACAAGAGCCAGAAGAACACTCAATTCACCTTCAAGCTGTACCTGCAAAAATGGCGAGGCCTACCAACAACGTGAGAGTAACAATAACGTTCATAATTAGACTTCCAATATTGTTGTATTTATGTACAGGGATTTTTTGTATCTTTTTAAAGACTGCGTATACAGGCCAGAAATAACAGCTACATGCTTCTAGAATTCTGCTCACCTTTTGAGGGGTATCAAAAGACTCCACCGGTGCTACGAGTTTATGGTTGGCTAGCACACCGCGGGATGGGTGCAGCAGTAACAGACAGTCCCTGCAGTAAGACAGCTTGCATTTGGTGCAACTCTTCACAGCATCTCTAGGTGGCGTTGCGTCACAGACCAGGCATGGCACTGCCTCCTTCTTCAACTGCGACTGCGCATGTTTGAACCTGGTGGCGTGATATATGATTTTAGTGAGCAAATATCGACCGTTCCAGATCTGTCACGAGTTCTCAACTTTGTCATGAGACTGAACGATAACAATACAGTACAATAGCAGGTTATTCGGTTTAAAAGGGCTTTTGACATGTAACGTTATATTTGTATGAAGTTTGAGGAAGAATAGACATCTCTGGGCGCTAGGGTCACTAAAGTTACAAGTTGTTGGGAATTGGGCTCAAACTTAATATCAGTTCAAAGTTCGGTCACTTCCGGAGATGTGGATTAATCCTTGACTATTCGAAACGCACATTTCACACTTTTCTCGGCTACTAGTCAGGGCATTGGCTGGGCATGCTATGGAAAATGTCTCATTGCATTGATCATCAAAATATGACTCGATAGGAATAGCATTGACTCTGTTGGTATGCCAGTTGCCTGTAGTGCCAATGTCTGTCGTACAAGTATACGTGTACATGTACTTCTTCGAATTCGTATGTACAGGAAAGATTCAGTATAAGCTTTCTATGTCAACCCTACCTGTCAATGATGTCCTGAAGCAGCAGATTTTTCCTCAGTCCATCAATACTACGGTCGGAAAGACAAACATGTTCCATACAAGTTGGACATGGGAAACTTCCCGTTTTTTCTTCGGGGGAAGAAGGGGTTGGTTCCGAGGAGCAGACGGCTTGTGCCCCCTCCGGCTCATTGGAGGGAGTTTTCAGGATCTTCTCAACACACCTGCGGCACAGGTTGTGATGACAGGGCAGCAGGAGCGGACAGGTGTACAACTCCAGACACACGGGACACGTCAGCTCGTCTTCTAAACCCTCCATGTTTCTGCTGCGACACAGCTAACAACCGAGCAAAGGCAATCGGGAACGGAACTAGCTGGTGGACTTTTCACCTTGACGCCATGAATAGTCAGGTGGTATCCGGATCGACAAAATATGGGGCAAACTTCGGACTCGAATGTATCATGTGATTTTTTTTGATGTGATGGGTTTTACCTTCAGTGCTTGCTTCGCTCCTTGTTTCGATGCATGCATATGGATGCATGGATGCATGGATGCATGGTGCTTGGTTTGGTTCAACACTGTGTCGCACAGCATGAAGACCTTCCATGTTTGTTGTTCAACCATTGCCTTATATGGCAAGACCTGCAACATTTCATGTTCAGGCTTTGCCTTATATGGCAAAGGAGCAAGAAAAGCCAGGCAGCCTTGATTTTTACGATACACATGCGACCGCATGCAACTGCTACAACTGTTCGGAAATACCATTGCATTGTGGTTTCGGACTTCAATATCCTGGAAAATGGCCATATAACATTTATTCCACAAGATTGCACAAGAAAAAAAAAAATTTATCAAGAAAGCGACTGAAAATCGACATAAATAATACTATGTAGTGAGGTTAAAGCATAATGTACACTCACATACAATACACGTAACAACTAAAGCTCAATCGGTAAAGTCATAGGCCTTCGGATCCGAAAGTCCCTGGTTCGAAACCGAGAGTGGATATTTTTCTTTTTAAATATTGAAGATAATATATAAATATTCTATTTATTTATTGATATTATATTTTTATATATCATTTTTTTAAATTTTAGTATTCATTTCATATATGCAAGGCATTTGTTTTATGAACAGGACTTCATAGATTCCAAACCCGGCATTCGAATTTTTCTGTTCATGGTAATGGAAAATACCGTGTAGCGGCTCCTATGCGCGGTAAGATGATTCTCGCAAAACACTCGCCACTAAACTACTATTCATGATGTAAACAGAGGCTCTTGATGTTGTTTGCATGAAACTCCATCAAAAACAGCGATCCTTTCTTACAGTAGCAAATGCTCCATTGTTCAGTATCGACTTCATTCAGAAGTTTTCAGACAACACGGATGTGGAAAGTCACACCGCTCGACACAAAAGTATGGAAATTTTCATGAATATTAGCAAAATTATCCAGGAAAACAAGGAAGAAATGTTGTAAATGTGGAAACCAGTATAATAGAGATGAGGTAGCTGGTAATTGGTTTGGATATTTGTTTGACATTTGGTAGTCAATTTAGATAGAATCTTGTCACAGTGCTGATGGTGCTTTTTCAAGTGTACATAAGTACCTGAGTATATTGATAGATTTTATAATGAACTTATTGTACATTTAAAATAAAGTTGTAAGCCAAGACCAGCTATTAAACAGTACTCCTTTCCAAAATAACAATTTTTCTTATAGACGCAACAGCCCTTGAGTGACTTTTTCTAACAGATTTTACTTCAAGAAAAAGACAGTTCACACTCATAAACGTAGACGAAACGCCAGCTTTTTTTAAAAGCACTTAACTGTTTCTTCTCAGCCCGGTACCTTCCGTCATATGGAAGAGTTTAATGCACACAGAGGGAAATTGTACCTTGTGATGTTTATACTTATATGTTGTGCCTACCAGAGTTGTTTTAAAGCGATTGATTACATATATTGCTTCAAACTGTTATGGTATTATTGACGACATTGTAGCTTTCAAAGCGTAAACTTGTTTGGTTGAGAAATTAACCAACTATTGCTTGCTGAGCAGAGCCGCATTTATTCATCCATTACAGAGAAAAGATTTTTCTCACCCAATAAATCATGGAAACTGCTTATAAGCAAATTAAAAAAAGTAACTTATACAACATAACTATAATATTGACAGAAATTTGGATGTACCAAACTATAGTCACCTGGCTCTAAATATAAAAAAAAATGTAACACAGGTTGTCGTTAGACCTAGTGGAGCATAGGCTTTATTTTCTCCTGAAGAGAAATCCTGCAAAATACGGTATGGGGTCCATTGAAAGAACAATTTACCAAATCACATGACGAATAATATTGTCAGGTTCGTCTTCTCATCACTGCTCCTTTCAGCCTAGTGGGCTAGAAATCCGTGTATATAACAAACCCAAACGTATACGTGTATCCAAAAATGAAAAAAAAAACATGGCTATTCACTATGTTAACATGTTGAATACATCTTCCTACGTCTTAACGAGTGATAGTACAAGGGCAAGATAACTAAAAACTGCATGTATGGACTGATGTATAAAAGAACTCTTGAAGAGCACAAACACCCACCACACAGTGAGAAGAAAGGATCATGGACTAGTGCAATATAAGGAGTACCAACTGGACACTGGCTATTAGTTTGTGCTTGTCATACAAGTGCAAACTAGAAAGGCTATATTTTTAAGAAAATGCAGGAAGTTTCCCTCCCAGTAATTTGCCTTTTGTCAAGTTACTCACACACAATACTATACCATTAGGCTCGCCACTTAAGCATCACCAACATAAAAAACTTCTGAGGTGTAGCCGAAAATGAAGAAGAAGAACATAACCAGCAAAAACAATATATTTTCCCTGCAGGAAGCATAACTAATGGCCACGAACTGGTGTCCAGTGCGCAGTATAACTTTGTAAGGAATGCTAAATGCTCTCATAACCTATCATTTTCGATTATCGTTTCGTCCGGAAAACAGCTAATCAGTTGTGAACTCCTCGAGATCGTCATAAAATCCCTGCTGGTCCTCTCGATACAAATCCGTCTTAAGATGTGACGGTTTCGTGACCTTTCTTCAAACTAAAAACCTTTACATGTGAAAGCTAGCACGTGCACAGTCCAGTTATCACTTATTGAATACTAAAAATCTACGACAAAATGTCGCTTATCGTTTTCCTTGGTTGTTAGATGCGTATTTTGCTCTCTTTTTGTGTGACTCTCTCTTTCTACTCCGGATAATCATAATATAACTCTCGAGGGCATGATGGGTGACGCGTCTTACACATATCCGCCATTCTCGTCCCTTTCCTCACCACGCCCCGCCCCCGGCCCCCCCGGCCCCCCCGGCCACTGTTTGAGGGCTGGTCTGACGTTTTGAAAAGGAAGTTGTTACTTCTTGCTACACCACCATCGCATTTAGCGAGAATAGCGACCTCGTAGCTTGTGCGCTCTTGCAGACCTCTCAGCTCAGAAGATTTGGTCCATACATCCCTCACGCTGACTGCTTGGGTGTTGTTGTCGACTCGTGAGCAGATGACGTCAAACTTAACGCCTGCATTGTCTTCGGCCTCCCACGACACCCTTGCTTCGTGCACGGGCATTGCCGTAGTACACTGGTCTGGGCAGATAACCGGGGGACTTGGCAAATCAAGACCCCTCAGCAAAGTCTTTATCGGGCCCATGTTCAAACAGAGGCGATCAGTGGGGATACGTGTGTACTCTTCATCTTGTACAAGGGTGTCTTTGCTTTGTTCGACTTGTCTCCTGACCGCTTGTTCTGATTGTAAGAAGCAGGCTGGATCGCTTTCTTTGAGAGCCTCCTTAGCAAGTGCAAGTGAAGACTTTGTAGCCTTGACCGCATCCTGACAGCTATCTATAAAAGTTTTCATCCTGGCAGTATCAGCCTGCGCTACCGTATCCACCCTCCCCAACATAGCATGTTTGCGTTGCCGGATAATGTCTATCAGTTCATCGCATTCGGTTTCGATTTGTAATCTCAGTTGAGCTGCGTGATTCTCCATTGCTGCCTTTTTTGCTTCGAGTACCTCGATCTTCTTCGTCTCTAGTTCGGTCTTTTCAGAAACTTCGTCGACGATTTTCTGCAGGTCCACCCTTCTGCTCTCAAATGCCTCATCTAAGGAAGTTACGTCATGGTCTTTGTGCTTGCTGACCAGCTTGCAGAGCGAGCAGACCGGGGTACTGTCTTGCATGCAGTAAAGTTCGACGGGTTTATCCTTGTGTTCCGGACACACCACAAGCTGCAGAACACGAAAGTCAGTCAAATCTAATTCTACTTTTTCTTGGCATAGGTTGTGGCTTACAGTGACTTTGCCTCTCATAATGACAACGTCAGCAAGACAAGCAACCACCCAACCACCCAACCAACCAACCAAACAAACAAATAAATAAACAACCAAACAACCAACCAAACTAACAACGCTAACCCTGCCCATCAGCGGATGTTATTGCTCCTTCTCTTCTTCCTTTAACCAATCACAGCTACTCGTATCCCATCAGTGATTCACCGTGGACGGCTAACCAGCCGTCCATGGCCTACACTACAGTAATCTTTGGAAAGGGATGTCGGTCTGTGATGTAGCAGTACATGAAAATGCTACTTGGGGACTCAAATTTTTCGAAATCTCAATTACTACCTACATACCAAAATTCAAACGAATCCATTAATGGTATATTGAGTTATAGGTTCGAAGTACTTCGAACACAAAAACAGTACCACCGTCGGAGCTGATCCTCCTTCTATAGAGGCAAAGAACAGTAAATGTTCTGCCCAATACTTACTGCCTGTAACTCATCAAAAGGTGCTACAAGCTTGTGTTTGGCTAGCCCGCCGCGGGGTGGGTGCAGCAGTTTCAGACACTCGTCGCAGTAGGACAGCTTACATGTGGTGCAACTCTTCACTGCATCTCTAGGTGGCGTTGCATCACAGACCAGACATGCCACTGCTCTCTTCAAGTTCGACGGTGCATGGATTTGTTTGAACCTGTTGGTGTGTAAAAAATTCTGTAAACAAGACTTCGTCATACCAACATGTCTATACCAGAAGAGGCATCAGAACACTTAGCAGCGACCTAGACACGCTAAAGGGATTTGTATTTCATACATATCTTATAAAACACACGTACAAGTATGTGCGTTGAACGTATTGTTTACTAAAGCGAGGAATTATATCTATCTATCTTTGTGACGTCACACAATGCCGTAACAGACTATTCAGATCTTCTTGACATTTTGTTTCTACCTGTCAACGATATTCTGAAGCAAAAGATTCCTGCTCAGCCCGTCTACACCACGGTCACCCAGACGAACCTCCTTCCTACACGTTGGACAAGGAAAACCTATCGGTGTTCCTTCGGGGGAAGGAGGGGCTGGTTCCGAGGAACAGGCGGTCTGTGCCCCCGCTGGTTCATCGGGGAGAGTCTCGAGGAACGCCTCCGCACACCTGCGGCACAGGTTGTGATGGCAGGGCAGCAGGAGCGGACAGGTGTACAACTCCAGACACACGGGACACGTCAGCTCGTCTTCTAAACCCTCCATGTTTCTGCCGCGACACAGGTGACATTCCAGTGAACAGGTGGGGCGGAAACCATCCAATGACGCCATTGTCAAGTTGGTTTTTGGACAGCAAGTGTATCGAATGGGGTTTGAGAAGCCTGTTCTCCTTCTCTCTCTCTCTCTCTTTCTCTGTCCTATATATCCATATGCAATAAGAATGCAATGGCTTAGGGCCTAGTGTATACAGAAGAACAGTTTAGAAGTACACGTTTGTGTATTCTCCCAAAACAGTTTGTTTACCTTAATCAAAATGTCGAGACTCTGATTAAGAAGTACTAACTATTCATTCATCACAACAAAGCGCCATGTAAAGGTGATTTTATTTGATTTTCATTGCTATCGGCTGAAATCTTAGCACTTAACCTTACTTAGCTATAGTGCAGGGAACACAACATTACAAATGACTAAGCTAGAACTGCAAGTACCCCCACAAAATGGGTCAGCAGGGAATGTTAAAGACTAGTCTTCCATCACAACAATATTCATTTGAGATTGCAAAGGTCTTGAATGAATATGATTTATGAAAGTTTATTAACTATACACAAATTCATTCCCTACCTGCAGCATGCTCTCCTTAATGCACACATTAAGGATGGTGTATCAGCGGAAAACACATGTGCACTACAGAAAGTTCACTAAAGCTCACTGATATTTTACATTGCAGATGTAACCCATAGAGCCATGTGATAACAAAGTATACATAATGATAAACTAAACATGCATGGAAGTCATTACATTTTTGATTTTGGAATACAAGGCAATTTTGATATAATCTCCAGACAGATATGTGATTCTATCTCGTTGTGTGTGTGTGTGTCCCCTTTCCTATTGGTCTAGCCTGGAACCCAGTCGTGAGAGCTCTAATAATAATCTACAATGTACCTCCGATGTCATGGAAGTGCGGGGTAGAAGGGAGTCAGTTATCGCTTTTACGGCTGGATTCCAGACTTAAAAAGACACTTATTGATCTATGAAGTCCGCATAGCATAATGAAATACATCATATGGATAACAATTGAATTTCATAATAAGCCAGCAGAACATATAGGCTGGAAGTTCAGCAACACCTCTCGCTGCTAATGTGGAGCAGGAACATTAGGGCTTTTTCCCCGTTTTCATTCTATTGGTCGAGATGCCTTTTCTTATTTTTGGACTTGCGCTGTGTGTAGTGATGTCATCCATCAGCCGTCTTATTTTTTCACTGAAAAAACATGGATAATTGGGTTGCATTGCCGTCTGAGTTGAAGGTTCAGCAGGTTGCGATGCACGTTTCTTTCCCTTGGGTTTCTTTTCATACAATGTTGAAGGCAAAGTAGGTGGGAGTACGGGTACACATTTTGTTTTCATATTAAAGCTGTCACTTTTAGCTGTACCACTGTTAGTTTTTGAAATAACTGTGACACTATAAACTTCGCTCTCCTTCAGGCCTTTCACCTCACACGAGTTGCCTTCTACGTTGAGCATGCTGATTGGGTTATTACCGACAGAGGAGCACAAAACATCGAACTTATAACCCTTGCTGTCACCAGTGTCCCACGACACTGTCGCCTCATGCGCTGTAGCTTTGCACTTTTCTGGAGAAATGACCGGGGCATGCGGCAAATCTAGACCCTCCAGGAGACTCTTCACAGAGCTCAGGTCCACAGAGACCCGGTCGGTGGGATTGAGTGGGTACCCTTCATAACGACGAAGCTTGTTGGCACTTTGCTCCACACGACTTGTGACAAGCTGTTCAGTTTGTAGGAAGCAAGCTGGATCGGTTTCTTTTGCAGCCTCCTTGGCATACGCCAAACATGAATTTGCATTCTTCACTTTTCCCTGAGAACTGTTAATGGGGGTTTGTATCTTGGCAGTATCGTCTCTTACTACATTGTCTACTTTCGCCATCATAGCGACCTCGCGTTCTCTGATAATGTTTATCATTGTGTCACAATCTGTCTTGATTTTTTTGTTCACTTGAGATCCGTGTCTCTCCATTGCTGACTTTCTGATTTCAAGTTCTTTGATCTTTCTTGTCTCTTCTTCGGTCTTTCGCCCTAGCTTTTTGATTTCTTTCTGTAGTTCTTCCTGTTTGGTCTCAAACACCTCCTCCAAGGCAGCGACGTCATGTTCTTTGTGTTTGCCGACCAGCTTGCAGAGAGAACAAACTGGTGTCTTGTCGTTCTTGCAGTAAAGCTCGACTGGCTTGTTTTTGTGGTCAGGACACATCACAGTCTGAAAATGAAAAGAGACAGGAAAAAAATATTCAATTCATTTCTCCACCTTCGAGCTGTACCGACAGTAAAGTCGTGGATGGAAAGGCTATAAACAACTACGCGTGAGTAGCGTTAACAATAACAAGAATATACATTACAGTACTAGTGTTACCTTACATGTACTTTTTGAGTTTTTTACAGGGCCGGAATGATATTTTTAGACTTCATATACAGGCAGTGCTTCTCCTCACCTTTTGAAGGGAATCAAAAGACTCCACGGGTGCCACCAGTTGGTGGTTGGCTAGCACACCGCGGGATGGGTGCACCAACGGTAAACAGTCCCTGCAGTAAGACAGCTTGCAATTGGTGCAACTCTTCACTGCATCTCTAGGTGGCGTTGCGTCGCAGACCAGACATGCCACGGCGTCCCTTTTCCACTGCGACTGCGCCTGTTTGAACCTGGTGACGAGGATATGGTTTTAGCTTTGATTTATCATGAGACCTTACAGTAAAGATAAAACAATAAAGTGGTTATTCCAGGATTATTCGAACCTTTTGGCATACATATCTGTACATTCTGTGTTGAGTTTGAGACTGGTTGCCATGAACTCTGGACGAAAGGGCTGGTTATTAAGTTACAAATTAAGAATTGAGCATCTACGAAGGGCAAGACCGTTTAAAGTTCAAAGTCTTTTCTCTTTAGTAGAAAACCCACATACTTAAATAAAGGCAAATTTTACACATTTCTCGGTTAAAGATCCGGACATAGACTCTGTGCACTATGGAAATATACATAATCAATTGCATTTGCGAGTACAATGCGAGTATGTGTTCAACACTTGAGGTAGACATGCAGACAAGGAAGGGAGTAAAGGTGAGAAACCTACCTGTCAATGATGTTCTGAAGTAGCAGATTTTTCCCCAGCCCGTGTACCCCACGGTCACCCAAGCCAACCTCCTTCCTACAGGTTGGACATGCGAAACTTTCCAGTTTTCCTTCGGTGGAAGGAGGGGCTGGTGGTACCGAGCAGCATGCGGCCTGTGCCCCCGCTGTTTTATCGGGGTGAGTCTCGAGGAACGCCTCCGCACACCTGCGGCACAGGCTGTGATGACAGGGCAGCAGGAGCGGACAGGTGTACAACTCCAGACACACGGGACACGTCAGCTCGTCTTCTAAACCCTCCATATTGTACATGTATGGACTGTAGTGCGAAGTCTAACCACTAAATGAGGAAGCGAAACCATGACATCACGTGATATGGGTGGGTCTCGGTCAAAAACAGGTATATGACGTCATGACGCAAGGATTCTGGGATGGTGGCTGCTCAGTAGACTCTACCAGGCTTCGTGGATCGGTGGTCTAATTGTCGAAATTGGACAAATAGAATCTATAGTACGCTAGGGGAGTTAGCCGGCCAGAAGAGTACGTTTCCTCACCACGTGGTGAGGATAATGATTCTACCGATCCACGGAGCCTGGTAGAGGCTAGCTGCTCAGCCCATTTTTCTTAACAGATCTTGTTATATGCAAGTTGTAATATGCATTTATGACTAATAACGTATCCTCTAAACCTCAAAGTAAGAAAGCCTATGTATCAAAATCGGGTGCATTTGTAATTCTAAGTACAGTATTAGTGGGGGTGCGAGTTGCATGCGAGACAATATATATAAATCGTTTGTCCTAACATACCTGTAGAACTCTGCACGTGCCTCCGCATTTAGCTTTTGTTTTGTACTTCCACCTGTCAAGCAAAAAAAAAACTCATTGCCTTTTTTTAACGGCTACATGTATTCTCTGTAGTCCTTCCCTGGCTGAATTACAGTTTTAGGTCGCCTGGAGGCGCTTCTGAATTGCACCGTGCCACCGTCTAAATCAGATAAGCGTAGGGGTATCCAAGCAAGACTTCCTTTGGGTAGCTGTCTGGAACACTGTAACGGCAACGTTTTAATCAGCCGTGAAGTATAGAAAAACATGACTTTGATTACAGGTAACCTTATTAGGTAGGATACGGTGTTTTTATGCGTGTAGCTACGCTATGGGGTTGTATTCTGTATCGCGTTACAGGTATTCAGGGTCCAAGGTCTTAAAAAAAGCATTTTCTCGAAACAAGACAGACAAAGGATAGATAACACGTAGTGCTATTAATCTTAAGCCTCTGAAGTGTTGAGATGGCAGGACAGTACACTTAAATCCGTTAAAACCTACTCAAGTGCCCACCCAACGCCCACTAGTTCATGTTAAAACCCTCATCAAAACAATTAACACAAGTGAAAGCGCCTTTTCTACGCGCGCCCATGCAGTCACAATATCCTTAGAATAACTCCGCACAAGCGAGCGTGGCGAACAAAGGCGTCAGGTGACGATATCCATCGTACCTTTCAATGGATTACCTGTCGCGAAAGTTGGTTCCCATAGCGACCAGCCAAGGTGACCTAAGGCGACACAAAGGTGCCCGCAGGCCCAACAATACCACCGGTATCTCTACACCGTGTTTTGAGATCGCGTTTCTACCCTCGGCCTAGGTAATTTTGCACCATCGCACGCTAGCTATTATCCTAAATTATTTTTGTAGGATACATTTTCCTTGCAAAGTTAACTATCTCGGACAAGAGGGGCCCCCGAGAGAGAAGTGGACAAGCGTGTTCAAACACTCCTGCCTTAAGGGCGCTGTCTGCGGAACTCGTCACACTTTCTCTTCATCGTTCCGCCTGGACTCACAGGTAAGACATCGTTAAACATCTTAAGACATCCGCTGAGGAAAAAAATCGTTATATTTCAAAGTCGGTTTACTTCAAATCCTTTGTGAAGGCTGCGCCGTATGTTACGGTTGCTTGAAGACATTATTTGAGGCAGTATAGATTTGTGCAAAGCCTTAGGGTGCGGACCTGTTTTTCTGGCTTTGTTGTTCCCATTGATTTGTATTGTCCCACTAAAAACCATTCGTGCTTTAGACAGTTTATATTCCCTGGTATAATAGGATGGTGCGAGGCATAGAGAGTATTGAACGGTCAGCGATGGGCAATTAATTGGCTCGTTGTGTTTGTTGTTGGCATGCCCTAGTTATTTTTGTTAAGTGGGACATGCTGTCGGTAGGGTCGGCTGTTAGAGAAAAAAAAAACGAGACAGAATACAGATAAAGAACAATACGATATTCCCCATGGACAGCATCTTTTCTAAGACTAGGATTTTTCGGGGTTTCTTTTCTTTTCAAGCACATGTTTTGACCCGAGGATTTGTTGTCCGGAACTGTTGCAACACTTTTTGTCCTGCGTAGTTTGTTCGTTGCCGTCTGTATAAGTAAAAGCTACCGGTCCCCTTTGTGGCGAAAGAATGTTGATTGAAAGATACCTGCCCACTCCGGATGGAACTAACTACATGCAAATACTTTCAACTTTTGTTACGTTGCATGGATTTTGGCTACAAGTAAAGGCTTTTACGTTTTAGAATCGGCTAAAGAAAACATCATTTGCTATTTTGAGTATGAATACTCAAGCATAGCACGCTTCACAAAATTCAAACTTAAACGTTAAATGGTTGGACCGGCGACCTGAGGGCTTATTTGTGAATTACTTACCAGCGAAAGAATTTGTTAAAATAATGGGTTCTGAAATAAGAGCAGATGATTGAAACGGGTCCGTAGCACAAACATTGTAAGAATATCTGTTTATGCATTGCCTCATATAGCCAATATTGTTTAACCGTACACTAACAGCAGGGGCAAACATACACACTGCGGAACACACACTGCCAAATAAGCGGTACAAATAACTAGAGAAGTTGTAAGGATAGAGCGTTTTCATATAAGATTATAAAAATAAGAATTATTATAAAATCACTGTTGTGCTTTTTGTAGTATGTTAGTGCCCTTGTTAAAAACCTATGACCGGTATACCTGTCCGTTGCTAGGGACAATATTTCATAATCTATGATGACATTCCGCTACGCTGGGGACAAAATCAACAGCTTAATTGAACGGACCAAACACTATTTCAACCCATCTTATCTTATCTCCACTATGCTGTATAGCCTAGTTACGGTCAAACAAATTTTAGGGTCGCGGAAAAGCGATAAAGCTAGTTAACACTAATACTGTATTTTCGTCTTGCCGTCCTATTAGAGAAGTAATTTTTCAGCGACAAAGAGGCTGTGCCTTCGCTAAAGCATGATGTGTTGCATTGATTGACATTGCCCTACAGACTCGAGTGTTCTATTTACATTCAATAAGCAGAACGTTTGAATGTAATTAAACAACAAACAGGGTCCTTTGTTGATCTGACAACCTTAAAGGTTTTGTTGACAGACCTTTTTTTCATTTAGGTCGAGCAGTTTTTATCTAAATATCTTATAAATGAAAATATCTTTCTTGTGTATATGTGTGGTAAATGTATAGCAAAATGACCAGATAGTAGATTTCTGAAATTCGTCTAGATTTATAAGTATAGCAGACAATGCTAGAGGAGATTTCGTTGGTAAGCTACCAATGCCAGCCCGGCCGACGGCAAGATCACCTTGCCGCTGTTAAGCCCCGGGCCTCTTTTCAATTAGCCGCTTTGTGTCAACACGCCAACAATGCTCCGAGCCCGCCTTTAGTAAAGGTATATGTTTACCGGCCAGACGGAGTTTGGCAACTGACAGACGCTGACACCCGCCTTGTGTTTGCAGAAGGCAAAAGGTATTTCTCTCCTAAATTCCTGTTTTAGGACTCATTTTGCAAAGTGACGGTAGAGTCAGACAGACAAGGGGCATATAAACGGGTTTGTCAGGATTGACAGGAGGTTGGGACGAGGTTGTTGCTAACGACGCTTTGTGCATAGCAACGGGTAGCAGGTGTCTGGGGGTGTGATGGTCAGACTTGGTGGGCAGTGTTGGCACAACGGTACGGTGTACACAGTCGTGGCTGCACCCTCCCATGTTACACGTCAGAGTACGGACCCGTTTTGTAAGCTCGTGTTTGCTAAAGCGTGCTTCCCACGCAAGTAAGAAGTGGACTTTAATAGTACCCATGTCATACAATCCTCTAGACGTCACCTTGGAGTGATAAGCGTTCTGTAACTCTAGCTAAAGTTGGAACGCTTCTTGTGTTTATGGCAAAACTTGTATCCTGACCTTTGCATATTTTTCTTCGTGGTTGTCGCCGTAGGTCTGCTCGCAGACCAGTGAGACCCCTGGGCGAACCCGCCAGGACACCCTATGCGGACTCCGAGCGCTTTGCAGGAGATAGAGCGGCAGCAACATCTCGCCACTTGCACACACGGAACGTAAGTACACATACGGGCATATGCACACGCACACATGCACACACACACACACACGAGTGCGCGTATACACACGCGCGCAGAGAGAGACTTGAGAGAGGGAGACAAAGAAAGAGAGGAAGAGAGAGACAGAAAGGGGGAGAGAGAAATACACATTTATGATATAACACGTATATTGTATATTATAAAAGGCCATTTTCATCCCATACTATGCATCCTTGTAGATTAGCCTTATAGAACTGTAGCTATGTACCAGTAGATGCCATGCTTTGTACCTTGTACAATTGTTGCGCAATAAAGTTACACAATATAACTGTATACTGTAGATGCAAAAGTACTTGAGAGGGATAGGAAAGTTGCAGCGTAAAGATAGCTACAATGCAAGGGTACAGTCTTTAGCTAAGACGTTAGTTGTTGGGGAAGACAGATTTGTGTCTACATGGGGGTAGTCAAGGTTATAACACGGCGGGAGGTCGGCCTTTGCCGCATTCGAGGTCCCCAAAACAAACAAATATAATCTTAACACAGGAAACAATATATCACCTGCAAATACTACAAGTGGTATATTACCCCAGTTCAACGCCAAATATAGCACTCATAAAATACCCCCAAAGCAAAAAAGCGGGTCAACATTGAGATATGTATAAACAACGACACAATACCGTACAATATATTGCAAGTTTATGACACACCATATATAGAATTCGCTCGTATATATGTACACACACACGCCAGGGTGGTCTTTGTGATAACATTTATAAACGACAAACTTCGGACAAAGTATGCTGTACTCCCCGCGTGTGGGGTATATTTTCCCGCGTATAAGGCACTTGAGACACCCCTTTTGCTTCACCTGCCGAAGTGGTTGGTCTTCAGAGTTTCAGGTGTTTTGGAAGCAAAGATATGACCGTTATCACCCACATAAATCACTAAACTCGTGTCAAACACAACACTACTTGAGACTATGTTGAGAGTTTTACTCCGATAGCGCAGCGCCTGTGCTCTCGACTGGGTATCGCGTCCTTGTAGTACACATGTCTATATCCTTCGCGTAATTGTGACGCTACGCACTTCAGTAACCTGTTGCTACAACGATTCAAGACGCTTGTGTAAAACAAATAAGAAATTATAAGTCCTAACTTCGCTTAAGCTTCGTGCAAACTTGGTGTTATGGC
>NC_049987.1:13632377-13638595 GCF_000003815.2 Branchiostoma floridae | reverse complement strand
AAGATCTATTGTTTCTTTAATAAGCACCCTGTGTGTAAGACCTGACTGTGATTAATTACTGGGATAGAAAATTAGGTCTAACTCCTGAAGAAAAGAGAAAAACTGGTTGTCCGTTTAGCCCCCTTGTTGCCTACCCCCTTTGTGCATAGGCACGTATGCATAGATTACCTTGGCTTAGTGGTGTTTGCAATCTCTTAAGTTAACTCAGGTGTTTTAGGGTCAGGATATTATTGGATTACAGTGCAATAGACATACAGGTGCGGTTGTTGCAACAACATGTCCCTCTGAATAAAATTTGTTCTCCAAACTCGGCACTCTCTCACTCTCTTCGACTAAGAAAGAACCTTCTATGTTACACAATAGAATGATGCCTTACCCTTACAGGGGTCAGTTTACTCCCACAGAATAATAAAAGATAGGATACAGTTGTCCAATAAAGGTCACTGAAGAAAAAGAGAAGAAATGCTGGAAATGTTTTGTGAAAGAATTTAGAGCTAGGAATGATGTACCATATTGTGTTATATATATTGCCCTATACTGTTAGTAAATATTTCTATGTGAGAGAATGTGTTACTAGCACTGTTTAATGTCTTGGCAAAAGCAGAAGACGAAAACGCGTTTCCTCATTTCATACTACCTTATCGTACGGTATCAAAATTACTCGCAAACGGTTTGCCTGCGTTTAGGTTACATGCCCGGTTGCTACGCAACGCCCCTGACTTATGGGAGTGTGCCAACATGGCCGATATATAGCCTAACACCGGAGACAAAAACTACTCTGACACAGACAAAACTGACCAAACAGAACCCATTGTGTGATGGTCATCCATTAATAATACCACCAGAGAAAAAAATCGATATATCAAAGGCGTGGGGATTATTGTGTTCATTTTATCTTCTCTTGAATGGTGGCTGTTGCTATGTTAAAATTGCAAGGTGAACAATGGACTGTGAATTTCTTTTGGTGAAGTGAAGTATGTGATGTTATGTAGACTTTGTCAGGTAAGGCTTTCAGTGGAATATATATGGTAATGCGTTTCGCCACCTTTATGTTTTGGACGTTGATATAGGGATAGTGTGTATTGTGAAGTCTGGACCCCTTCCGTCAATGTCGAGATCTTTCTGTAGGCTTGGGTTAGCGTATATATCTTCATTGAAGCATAGCACAAAGTTCGATATTTGTTATCTATCTGTGTCTTTCATTGCGATTTGGAAAGGGTGTACATTTTTGTTAGGGCAGTAGGACTTCTCCTTAGGAGGGGCTTGGTAACCGGGTTCTTGTTTCTGTAAAATCTATACAGCATACTCGTACATACACATGTAGGGTCAAATTCATTGTTTTATGTTCACTATTCCAGTCTTTAGCTGTATAGTGTCTACACACGACGGAAGGCTGTATTACGACATACGTAATACTTGTATTTTCGAATAGAACCAGGGACGTCGTTATCAAGATAAACAGGTATAGAAAGCTCTATTTTTGATGTAACGCTCGTTCACCTTTATCCGTGGGGTAGCCTTAATTCGTTGATTAAAAAAACTGTGTATCTAGGGATTTCAGGTTAACTTACGTGGGTTCAAATTGAAATATTTCAAAATATTGCAGTGTGAAAGAACCGCCTTTCAACTTAACGATTCCAAAATACCCATTTTTTTTAATACAACGGTTATAGGTTACCCCACGGATAAAGGTTACCTAACGTAACGTTACATGTAGATATCAAATGAAGAAAGAGAACTTAGTGAGGAGCATAATTAGATTTTCGATGATTACTGAGAAGGTGGGATAAAAGAACAAGCCGCAAGGGAAATTAGGCCGTCATTATAATAGTTTTGTACATTGATTGATCATAGAAAACATCGCCCGAGAGCGTCGACGGGGGATACTTTTATCTTCTTCAAAGATTAACCATTGCACACAGCACGGAACGCTCTAAGGACAATTCTAGCACATCTAACATGGTGTGTTGAGTGTTAGTCAATACTTTGATCCAATTCATTAACGTCTCCTTGGCGAAATTATCCAATTCGTCGGTCGCTTTGAGAATGGGTTCGATCGCTCTCCGTCCTGAATGTCTCCGTGATCAGCTTTATTACACATGAAAGGGGCGGGCCGACATACTCTGCAGCGCTCAACACAACCTTAATCTCCAAGCAGATGTTAGAAAGAAAAATCGTACCATTTCTCAAGCTCCTAGAAATATCCGCTGTTCGGTTTTGACAGGGGCTTAAACCTTAAGATTGTGAGGTTCACGTTACGTGGCGATTTTAGTCTTTCTACATCTGCTTAGAGATACTAGTAGCACAACCTTTTCTCAGGGCTGTCGTCCAGTCTTCAATTAGGTCAGACATGGACCGGTGTAACAGTCAGAGATGTACCCCCTGATTATATTGCACCTGGGGTAAATTTGATGAGGGGTACAATTAGGTCTGTTACACCGGTTTGGTAAGCATTCTCAATGGTTCGACGGGCAGGGTACAACTTGGTAACGAACAGTTTATAACATGTATATAAGAGCAAGGTAGACAAAGAGACCGGTGTTCAATGTAGCTTGGATATGAGATTTGGCATGAAAGAAATTAACTGCGATGAATATATCACTACGTGCTATATTTGGCTCGGACCAATTTTAATTTGATCCCTCCTTTGTGTTTAAAGACGTGACGGTTCTCAATAAACTAGTTTCTATGCAAAGTAAGTCTATTTCTAAAGATATCATTCTTCCTCAAGTCCAGACATCAGAGTATTGAACGATAGTTAAATACGGATCAACTTTGATCAATGACAGGCTGTATCGCGCCTTTGTAATTGCGGTGGTTTTTAATTAAAAGCTAATGATTGTACTGGACGGGTAACGGTTCGACACTCTGTCAAGGTCATTTCACACTCCTAATCGTCTCCAGGTGACGATAGAAACGTACGTGCGGTCGTTTGGATTCCCTGAACCAATCCACACCCAATTTCTGGTCCAATATGTAGTCAGAAGGCAATTTGGGAAAGGGTTTCAAAGGATGAAAGTGCCGTCAATATGCAATCAACTACAAGTGTTGATATGCCTCCCACTATTGGCCCATTTCTATTACTCAACGCATGCAAGCAACATGCGTGAATGAGCGGTCGACGAATAAGTGGTTTATTTCACACTAGAAATTCGACGTTGTTTTTACTAGGGGGTGGTGGGTGGGTTGGAGATGATTTTTACTGTGTCTATGGAGACATTTTGAAAGTGAAGTTTCCCCATTTATTTCATGCGATGCACCTTCAAGTATTTCTCAAAGCAAATCGTAACGCGTAAAAAGTAATTAGGCGAATGACTGTCGTGTGTAAACAAATGCTCAATCAAATGCTTTCAAGTGGAGGTATAGGATAAACAAATCCGTTAAAGAAGTACACGTTCAAATATTGACTTGACATGGGAAATTCACCGACAGCCTGTATGTACACATACACACTTCTTTTCCTACTGATGTACCAAAACGTATGTGCCATTTACGTGCTGATAAGATCTGACATAGGACGATGTTAGTACGATATAGTTTTCGACCTGTAGGTAAAGTAATCAAATTTTGACAACATAGAGCAGGGGCTCCCGTACTGACTAGCTGGTCTGTAGGATTAGGCCACAACAAATCAATTGTATGGAACACATCCTCTGCAGACTCCATATTTAAAGCGAGAGCTAGAAACAAGATGGGGAAACAAGAAAGATGCCTAAATAGAGACCATAAATTTGTAACAAGAATTGAATTCAAGAAGTACACAAAGTAGGTTATAGTAAGTATGCTCCAGACTACCACGCTAGTGTCACTTCTACAAGTTACAACTACCGATCGAACTACCTTCACTACATATTTATAGCGACTTCGGTAGTGTCCCTTCTTCAAGTACATTCAAGGTTGCCATATCATGCACTCAATTCATATTTTCCCATTGTCGACACTTTTTTGTTATGCTGACCATCTCCGGAGAGTGACAAATTTTCTTGTAGTTTTTTTTTCAAAATCACGAAAATCAATGCACATTGACGGACGTCATTTTGTACGTCATACCTTAGAGAGGAACGAACTGTATAAGGTTATACAAAACCAATTTCCTTATTTCATGCGCCTAAGTTCTGTAGAAAAATTGATATTCCTAATGCAACTGGACAAACCATCGATAATAAAACATATCTGCTCTTTTACCTCCAATATAATAGAAAAGCGAAGAGAAGTTGAATTTATCCAGCAATAGTCTCATTTTGTATCTGTGAACTGCATCTTTTCAACATGTCTTGTTGCGACCTGTACTTAGCCCGGTGTGACAAAAATGTGCAATAAAGGTCTTCATTCATTCATTGATGTAATCCACAATATCTCCTTGCTGTGGTCCCGGGAACACGACCCGGACGGTACGGTTGTCGGTACCAGCGGAGATATCGTTTGTGCTGTGATGAGGGGTTCAGTCAACCTTGGCGGGAAGACGCCAGCACAATTTACGAACAGACGACCCCGTGTTAAATGGTGGGATATGAACCGGGACTCTACGCGATGAAAGATATTGTGTTCACAAATTCGTGGCAAAGACAAATCGATACATTCTAGTTGTAGGCTGTGCAGGAAATAGTATTCGTGCTCATACTAAAAGTAGTCTGTTCGTAGTAAAAAAAACACCATAAAACCTACGAATGAATAGTGTATCTGTGTTTTTATATTATGTGGAAACCATACAAATCAGCCGCAAAACCGTATTTGTTGTGCAACCAGGCTTTCTTCAAGTTCAGTTTACATATTTCATACATATTTCAAAGCCTTTATGAGCTTTATGGATTTTGAAATCAATACCATAACTTCTCGTGACTACTGTGTATATGTTTGGAATGGGCTGCAAATATGAAATGTTTGCCATCAACCATGGATATGCTAAATGGCTGAGGAGATGAGACTGACGCCGTGAATGGCTTCCACGCATCTGGTCGTATTAAACAGGTGCAGCGGATATACGTTACACGGGATCTTTTGTTCTCCCTGTCAATCAAACGTTTAGAAAAGAATCAGCCCAGAACAAATATTTGAGATCGATTCTATCCAATAAAGGCCATCAAAGGGAGCTTTGATACCCATTTAATGGTTGCCCTTTCATACTCGGATAAGGGTTTATATTCTTATTTCCGAATCAACGCGTTTATTTAGGTCAGGTATTCAACCGAACATAGGGAGTACCCGTTAAGGTATATTTGATTCGTTTGACTGCTGACAAAAATATCACACTTTTCTACGCGTTTCTTTGGTCAATTACATGGTCTTTGGTTACTAGTCGTGATGCTAGGGGATATTGGGTAGCTTGAATGGAAGGTAGTCTAAATTTAGCAGTCCGGAGCAGTTTCAAGTTTCAAGCAGACGACGACTTGTATCAACAACATTAGCCAATAGACAAACTTGAAACTTTACAAGAAGTGGTCATTTTCAATGGGCGGAATGACACTGAAATTCTGGGAGTAAGTGTCCATACATTTGTGTTTAATGGCACTAAACTGTTGATAGATGTAAACTTGTTTTTGAGAACAAAATAGTTGGACGACTATTGGGGGCCAAGTGTTGCAAAATTAAACGTATACATAGAACGAATTTTCTCTCACACAGAAGGGTTGAAAAAGGTCTCACACACAGACAGATTTTTCTCTCTCACACAACAGTGGAAAAAGGTCGCACACATTGACAGATTTTTCTCTCTCACACAACCGTTGGAAAAGGTCGCACACATCGACAGATTTTTCTCTCCCACTCCAAAGTTGAAAAACTTCGCACACAGTCACAGATTTTCAAAAGGTGATTTTTTACCATGTGTTGTCCTATATCATTCTTCACAAATGTTATAAATGCAAGCATATACAGGCGGTTTCTCGGTTCAACATGTACTTTATTCGTCAATATAGAGGCTATTATATTGTTTTAGTGAATACCGTGACCGGTATTCAAATCCATTTCTATTTCAGCATTAATGATACAATGGCCAGCATGAATTTGACTTTTGACCTGTTATATAGCTTATATGATTTGCCTTTTTCCCATAGAGACATGTATTTGAAATATACCGTAGCTGGAATGTCTCATAGATTCATAGAATGTACGCACACATGTCATATAAGTTGTCCTTCACCGACTCAAACTTGCACGCTCGATATCTTTCTAAGATACTCTTTCCGATCGTTCGTGGCATCGACATTGACGTAGGCTAA
>NC_049987.1:13611682-13617547 GCF_000003815.2 Branchiostoma floridae | reverse complement strand
CGTAAAAGAAAACCAGTAAGCATCATTTCTGAGGTACGAATTGTACAAAGATGACGTTACATTGGTTTAAGGGAGGTATGTATCGTCCTATTTTTCTTGTCAACAATATGTGAAGGGATCGTAATACCCCATTTCCGGTGGACAATGGTAGCGTCCATTAGCGTAGGCTGATGATAGCTTGTGTGACACGCAGACGACAGAAACAGGTGGTCCTGGATGTAGGTTAGTCGGACCGGGGCGGCGGGACAGCGTGTATGGAGCAGGGCGGGCGCGTGGACGGGACAAGGCCAGTCCACACCGCCGGCTGCCGGGTCCGCATGCAGTTGTCTTCGGTCAGATAGCGAGTTTGTACCGACTACACGCCGTCTGCGTAGCGCTGTTCAAAGATGGGCAGGCGATGGAGAGGAAGGTAATTATGAGGTAGCGAAGTGTTGCACTGTGAGGATTAACGTAGGATATACCCAGGCTGCGGTGCAGTGCTTTTACAGACGTGTTGGCGGATCTGATATCGCACGCCCAGCCTAGTTAGTAGACAATGTCAGAAAGCCGTGAATAATTGTAAGTTGGGGAGGGTGCGTGGTGGGGAGAACTGTAAACATATTTCTCATGGGTAGGTTGTGCGAAAAAGCTTCTCTAAAATGTGATAACTTTCCGGTGGACTTTTTTCATCATACTGTTGGTACGATGGAAAATGTGTGTATTCGTAACAGACCTTTCTAATTGATATCAACTTGGGAATACTGTTGCTATCGGATATAAACTGCAGAGAATGTTACACGTGAATGCTACAAGAACGTTTTGATGCATACAACCAGAACATTCTTGATCGACTTCTTAATATATATCATTGTGTGCTGGGCATGAAAATCAATGGTTAAACAATAGTGCGACGCAATGGTCATTCACTCGTTTGATGGATTATTGACGACTTGACAGGATAAAAGAAAGGTGGACATCAAGTCACTGAGGCTGTTTCTCAGAAGCCATCACATGTCATCGGTGTAATCTCGCTCGCAGGCATTCTGCTTGTCTGTGGTTGTCCCAAATATAGCCTGGAAAATTATGTTGTAGAGCGGGTTTGGGCTGAGTACGCACTTTGCCCCAGTACTGTAGCTGTTCATTCATGTACTCTCCAAGCAGAGGTTCGGCTCCGGCTGTTTTTGACGTGTTTTAGACGTTTTTGTCGCGTCTTTTTTGTACCGCTTTCTTCATGCTGGCCAGCGGACATGAAGAAAAATAGAAAGCCCGGCAAAATTGCCTCAAACACGTCAAAAACAGCCGGAGCCGAACCTCTCGTTGGAGGGTACCGTAGAAGGCCATTTGAGCTGTTGCAACGTGATGCAGACGGACGCGTGTGTCAACAAACCGTTCACATGAATGTACACGGACTTATCACAGCTACCTTATCTCATAATCCGCTCACTATGAAAGCACTCATGAAGTAATCTGATAGTATATTCAGGACGGGGAATGGATCGTAAATTGTCTCTGACCAGGCTAGCTTTCCAGAGATGACAGTGATTGAAAAGAATGCGCGTGTGAAGAAAAATGTAGCCCTACTAGCTCTGCGTATTCTTCGTGATTGCTTTTGGAGTGTATCGAAAACCCAAATGACAGACAATGAAGTGCAGGGTCGGGGCATCGTCACATTAGGTGTCTAGATATCGTTACACAGAGAAGTGGACCCCTATCATATAAATGGAACAGTACAAGGGCTCTATCCAGTGTAGTTACATGTGACAGATCAAAGTTTTTGTTAAGATTGATTTGCAGATTTTTAGTACTTGCATCATGTTTTTTAAGTTTATGTGGATATTCGTATTATCTCTAACTAAAAGTAAAAAAAAAAGTTTGGAACATCTTCAACTACATTCATTTGAATGCTGCGAAATAGAAACAAAATTACATTGTACACACATTCATGGTAAAACACATCTTTTATGAAGCTTCGCGAAGAAAAAAAACTGTCTAGAAATTCTACCAATTTTATTTGTTTCAAGCCAATTAAAACTAAGGAGTGACTTGCAAAAACAACAACAAATAAAACTAACAGCTTTCTTGTAACATACTTTGCGTGAATCTAAGAACAAAACAACAAAATAGATGTATATTTTGGCGGGAAGTACACTCGACTCTGTACAGGTAGCCCGTCTACGTATGCTGTCCAAATATATCCGGCGGGGAATTGACTCTGCTGCACTCGTCTTTATGCACAGATATAATCAAGGACGCGTCCTAATTCTTCACTATCCATCATTACACGTATCACATACACAGTTCAGACAACACGTGTCTTTGCAACCCGTGCACATATACAGACTCAGTGCGCTATTAATGAATTCTAAGTGCCGAGAACACCATTCGGCTGACCTTTTGATGTCTAAAAGTGGCGGTTCGACTTTCAGAAAGCGTTACCGGGATTAGTTTGAGTGTATTCTGACGGTGGGAAAGATTAGCGATTTTTTTACACTCAAAGAGGAGCCAATTTTATGGTGAAGAGGGGGGGGGGGGGCTTCCATAAACACAACAAGCATGGGAATGGGACCACATTTTATTGATAAGTTTGATGAAAAAATGATTGCCAGAAATGAAAAGTCAACCCAAAAGGGCCAATTAGAAAACTTTATCTGTTCTGTGATGAGCCTAGCAATATTGCAGGCTTCTTGACAACCTTACATAGGGTGTCGCTTCCTACCACAGCTGTCTCGCTATTAAACAACAGAAGGTTGGAATAATCATTAAAATGCAAATACTTCCAGATGGTAAATGGGGGAACCGTAATGAAAGTAGGACAATGTAATATCATGGATATTTTTACCACTTCCATCAGTACTGTGGTATTCAATCACCCGTATTTGGCGTCCGTCGTTTGGCTGATATTTATCATGTTTATTTCCGTAGGACATCGTGGTTGCCTAGCGACCTTAGTCGCGGTGCCTTTTGGTCATTTTGTAGTTTTCTTACATATTGTTTCCTTTCAATCAACCAATCTTCATTATTTTTGAGTCAAAAAAGGACCGCCTATAAAGACAAACAGATAGAGAGACAAACAAACAAGCAAACAAACAAATAGACAAAGAATTAAGTAAAACTTCCCGCAAAATGTTTTGCGATGAATTGTACAATGCCAACTACCCCGGTCACGGAATCATACAGCGGCAAATGGGATTGGTTGTTCTGACAGAGCTGGTTGGCCGTGTCCTTGGTGCTGATTGGACTATCTGTCCGATGCACAAGCCCTACCACTAAAATGATGGCACAGACATGAAAGATGCGTTAATCACTGCATGAAATCCAATCATTATGCATACCTTTAAGCGTGCGTAAAGGTTTCTTACTCAAGTGAAGAAACAGAGGACCTTTAACATTGCTGCAAGGCGTGATTAAAGATCAAATTTCATGCAGTGAATGCTGTTTATTTAAACGTTTCAATGAAGGTGTCAACGACATAATGGTTATGTTTTAACCTTGATTCAAGGACATAGATTACATTCCCAATAGGCAATTTCACATATTAGCGATGACGATTGGATATCTTCTGGCACATACAACTTTGTCAAGACAAATACTGTTGGTGTTATAATCCTCGGAATACCCGTCGGCAGGACTGAATAGTTGCATGTTATCAACAAAGCCAAATACCTCACTGAGGCGTTGCCATGCCAACGCAGACGACAATCACATGGCGTACGTGCCATAGTCGCATTTTAAGCCAAGCCTGTGCGTATCATAAGCGGAATCTGATGTATTTTGCATGTAATTAGTCCCACCATAGACTGCGACATACAAAAAACAAGTCCCTTATTCATTCCTGCTCTGTTTTTTTTCTTTAGTTACTCTGCTATCTTCCCACAAGCAAGACCGAGGGTAGTGTCTTACAACGTGCCCAAGAAGAACTGGATCTACTACCCCAACATCGTAAGTACTTGTTGATTGGCTGTGTCTACTTGATTGTGATTGGTTCATTGATTGATTGCATAATTGATTGATCGGTTAGATGATTGGTGTAATGTTGTTCCAGTGTAGGAGGCTAGACTATTTGCTTATGGCTTTATTGATGATTCCATCTACGATACGGTTACCGTGGCATGGAATGATAGACTTACACCGCTAAATTAAGTGGTAACGCAGACGACAATTTCTGTCACCGATTTACTTTTGCGGTTGTCATGGTCACTAATTATTGGCAATGTCCCTTGTTATCTCGTTTCTTACCGAGTTTCATATTTCTTGAGTGCTTAGCAACATAATTCTTGGTTTGTGCACAAAGTAACCCAGACTAATTATAATTGAAGTAAACCTAGATGTTATCCTATATAAACTAGAATATCCCCCAATTGAAGCCAATTGGCTAGGACTCAGATTTCTTAAACATATGATTTCTATTCTCATATTGAACATACTACATCGTTACTATAGAGCTAAAACCTGTAACTCACGACAAGCTGCCTAAAAATAGACCATATTTTTATTCCAGGATGCAAAGAGAGTCGACGTTTATAACAAAATAAAGTGCCTTAATCTTTAAAATGTGAAATAGACGACAAAACTGACGACACACTTACAAGCTATTCCTATGTAAATATGCATTTCCAACATGCTTTCTATGATGGGGATCCTGCGTCAACAGAGCGCGGTAAAATGTTAACATATGCATTAGTATCGCCAACCGCTTTCATTCTTACGCCCCAAATAATTTCATGCCTAGAGAGCGCCACTTCGTTTGAAATATTCAGACAGAATAAAATGATTGAGGCAGATTGTACATCTTGATTGTAGATTCAGGTCGAAATTGGGTGAAAGTCTGACCTGACACAATTTTTGTTCCCTTTCCACCTTCTACTTAGAGTTTATTAGCTTCCTGTGAGACTAGGGCCGATTGAGGCCAATTGGCTACAAAAGAAGCCGACTTCTGTGATGTTTTATGTCTGTGTGCTTTTTCGTGCATGACATGTACAGGAAACCTCCAAACAGATCCTACGGTAGCATTTTTATGGTATCAAAATCCGGCCTAGGAGTGTGCATCACGCGGGCTTTGGGTGCCACAACATACGGAGAGAACCTTATCACTATGGCAACCGAGCACGTGCATCAGACCGACAACCCAATATAGCTGCCTTCTAGTCACGTGGCTTATACTAAATTAAATAGCATGTCATGTATAAACTATACTCTCAATAACGTGACTAAGTCGCTATAAAATGTCTGCATTATCAAATACTTGGAACTTAGTAGATGGTGCTCGCGAATCGAGAGCCAGTTTTCTCTTCACTGAGGGAAAATGTCGTCTGACAACGTGACTGGGTTGTTGCACACGACACGTAAATACTTGGTGCACAGAACACTTGAGATCGGAATGCTTACGCACGTATACACGCACGTATACGGACTTTGAAATTTGCCTACGACAAATCTGACTTTGTAAAATACCTGAGCATATTTGTTTTTAAAGTCTATAAGGTCACCATGTGCTTGTTAATATCACATGACGACTCTGATGTAGGTATAACGAGGGAGATATTTCGTAGGGTGGAAACTTGGTGTGAACATAGCAACGGAGGTCTGTCATAGGCGTTTGTGGCATATAAAAGGCCTCATTTATCAAAACAGGTATGATACCCGATTAAACCCCATAAGAGCCAACGATTGCTAGGTTTACAGAAACATTAGTCTGTGAAGCAATCACATCGCTTTTACTAAGAGAATATGCCTATTAAGAAAACCGGTACCGTGAAGTACAGTAAGAATTAGAACACCGTCGGGCCATTCTTCATCTTAATCTACTTCTACCCTGGCGCACCTGTCGGTAAGTTCACTGTCACGTGCCGGTCACAGGTTGTAAACCGGACGTGTGTCTAGACAAGC
>NC_049987.1:13599871-13611500 GCF_000003815.2 Branchiostoma floridae | reverse complement strand
TATTCGTGTTGGCCAGGTAATGTCTGCAAGCCTGCTCTGCAGGGAGTCCAAGACAGCTTGTCACAGCGTGTGTAAAGCTCTCGTTATTAAAACGTCTTGGCCAAGACCGTCTCAGCCAAGACCTTTAAATTGCAAGGCTATATGGTTGGCAACGGAAAGGGGGAGGGGGATACTCTGGTGGTACCATATTACTGGTTTTGTGTACTTCAACATAGGCGAACTTATGTATTGTCGATTAGCTAAGCGACGTTAAAATGTTAAAACAGTATACTATTCAATTGCGAGTTTGTGGCAGTCTATGCGGCAATAACTATAGTGATTGATGCTTATAATACTGTATTATCTCAATGCCACATTTCCCAATGATACCTAGTACATCATTGCAATCGGTGATGATGAAAAATGCAAGAACTAATTAGAAGACATCTGCTCTCCGGTTAGCTGGATAATGCAAAGGTGTTACACGCAGTATAGTACTTGCTCTTTCCCTTCATATGCAAGAGATGAAGTTTTAGAGAATGCATTTTTTTTTTACTTTTCAGAACCGATCTTACATCATCGATAAGACGTACAACCCCCGCATCAAGACGGCGACCGACTACTATATGCCCCATCGGGACCTCCCACGTGAAGCCCCGCACCATCCACTGAGCGCGCCCGCTGGAAAACCCCGAGTAACCCAGGCCACCTACCCCGCGTACGCTGCAAACCACAAGTACATCGGACAGGGACGTCTGGAGATGGACTGGAACACCAGCTACACTATGGCCTTCAACAAACCAGAGGGTATGTGGGAGGGTGAGGGAGGGAAGGAGAGAAAAGGAGGGAATGAGACAAAGGGGAGAGAGAGAGAGAGAGAGAGAGAGAGAAAGTGGGAGAGGGAAAGGGAGAGGGGAGAGAGGGAGAAGAAAGAGAGGGATATACAAAGAAGGAGATCAAGGGAGGGAGAAGGTGGGAGAGAAAAAGAGATGAGTATGTGTGTGTGTGTGTGTGTGTGTGAGAGAGAGAGAGAGAGAGAGAGAGAGAGAGAGGAGATAGGTGTGAAGAGCAGAGAGTGTAAATGGAGGACTAGAGGTAGGAAAAATGAAGAGGTTGGGATCTACAGATGGACGTAGCAACAGAGTTTGATTGCAAGAATGCTATAAAAGATGAAATGATAAAGGGCAATAGGAATATGGTTGCAGCGGATGCTAAACTTTGCAGCTGATGTCTAGCCTGGTATCCATTTCTATCCAGTTCCCTTCTGTCCCTTCGCAAAGGGAACCGTTATCTCAATAGAGATAGATACCAGGCTAGCTGTTTCCTCATCCTATTTGCCTCCCCCTTCAGACTGGTACCCTCTGAGGTTCACTCCCGTGGTGCACCGCGACAAAATCCGACGCTTGGGCAACAACACACCGAACTTGGTTCCTGTCATTCAAAACCACGTACGTACAATCATTCTAACCTAAAACCTCTTCAATCTTGCCTTTTTCTCTTTCTCTCTCGATCCAGGAAAATTTCCCGTGAGGTACACGCCGACAGCTCACCGCGACCCGCTGCCCCGCCTGGGCACCTACCCGCCCAACCCCACCCAGGCGTGGGGCCAACACGTCCGTAACTCCAAGGACTACTACGAAAGCTGGCCCAACACTCCTTCTAAAGGTAACCCACTAACGGCTGTAGAGAGCTGCATATGCTGTACTAACTCAGCTAACACATCCTACGCACTTTCATGTATAACACAATACTGACTCATGCATTATAAACGTGCTTGTAACACTTAGCTAAACCCTATCCTTGCATGACACTGCTATACTAGGATCATCTTCCCACTGTAGCCTCGTAAGCCGACCGCTTGTGTAGAAGGCCTCTCAACTCGTCCCAACGTCCTCAAACGAGCGGTTTACGAGACTATCACAGCAATCTCATCAACCTTGACATCCCTGGAGTCCTCTGGTGGCGGGCTTTGGTTTATCATTGCATGTTTATCATCATGCATGTTTACATATAAACATCACAGAGCGCGATTGCACCCATAGGACGTGTTAGAAACTTCATATCATCGTACGACAGAAAGAAAATGATATCACTATATTCCATTTTCTTTTCTCTAATACGATAATAGGACGATTCTAGTACGTGCTATTGATGTGATCTTCCACATTACATGCTTTTGTTTATCTGTTTATTTTGTGTATGTGTTTTTATGTGCATGTGATATAAAACTTACGCGTTTCAATTAGAGAACGAAAAAGTAGGAGATTCAATTTACTGAGCTTTAATTTGTTGATAACACTTTGCCGTGGTACATGTTGAATAAATGCGGTGCGGTGCATGCCTACCGATGTCGTGACGCGTTGAGTGCGTTTGATGTCAACGCTATGATATAAAAATCTAAGCTTCTCTTCCCCAAAAAAGTCTGAAACTTTCATGAGACAACGGAATTTGTTACAAGGCAGTGACAGAGTCGACGTCTGAGACTAGCTTCAACGCGGATAGTTCAGGTATGACATCTAGCGACATAAACAGTAACTGCAGAAAACGTTTTGCAACAACAGGTGGTTCAATCCCCAAGTCGCTCAAATTCTGAAGACAGCAAACTGAAAGGGTGGTTCCCGTAACAACACAACGTCTAGCACCAACTTAAAAGTAATTCCAATGGAATATTGATTTGTTATGATTCGTTTTCTTTCATTTCATGACAGCGGCGTTTGTTGGAAACACACAAGAGCAGCTCTACCAACACAGCGACCAAGACTTCTACCGCCCGGGACCCCTCAAACCCGGCCAAAACGACGGGCGGGTCGCAGGCAAGCCATACGGTAAGAGGACATACTGACTTATAGAGATGTTTTCACGAAGGAGAAAACATGTTGTTTTTGATGGTGTGTTATTTTTCTTCCTCAAAGCAGAAAAGGTTTGCGGAAAAGTCTGGGCCTGCACTAGGCCTGGCTACATGGCTGTCTACCTGGACTGGCTTTACTCAGATACCTCTATTCATAGCCAAAATTCTTTTTTTTTTCACTCGCACACACTACCTTGGGGCGAACCTAATGGTATGATATTGCATGCGATTAGCTTAACACAAGGCTAGAGGGAAAACATTCTGCATTTTTGCAAACATGTTGCCTTTCTAGTTATGTATTGAGTGTTCTTGGCAAATTTACCACTCAAGCTAGTCAATCATTTAAAGCTTTATCGAAGCTAAATATTTTCTAACACATTGCCCATTCATCTATCATCTTACAGTACAAGACCGCTTCACACTCTGGAACGGGGCGGGGATCGGTCCGGCTGGGCGCTATGGCAACTGGATGTGAGCAGGGCATCACTACCGTCGCCTAGGCAACGGTGACGTCACCATCAGCTCTACCCATGAACCCCTTCTTACGATGATTTCAGTTTGAAGGGTTTATATAAAACGTATATACCAACATAGTTATCTTTCATAGGTGCTAGATGAATATAAACTTACCCTATTCAACACTGCATTTTTTATATCGGACCAATACAAATGAATGAAAACAGATCAAAACGAAACAAGATAACTCGAACATTTACGGATTTTGCGTTTACGTTTGGAACATACACCTAAAGTGGGGCTCTTTAAATGCTATGGTCTTCGCTTCAGCCGTAGGTGTAAGAGCATATCTTTGCCTTTCGCTTCCATGGGCGTCGCCAATTGAAAATCGTCACTGTAAAGTCCCCATTTTGCCCAAAGCAAACTTTGAATATTAATAATAATGAACATTTTATGGCGAAGGAGGGTTGCAAGGTCCAGAACTTAACTTTTTTACCCATCTTTAATGATAGAATAGCACTGGTAGATACACTATAGTGTCAACTTTCCAAAGGAAAAACACAAATGATAATATACAAACACTTGAGTGTTGTGATAGCCAAACGTACGACACAGAATACAACATAACGATATGGGAACTCAGAGTGTTTGGAACTAGTAGAGAACCAAAATCAAGGAGCAAGAGTTCTTGCATGCAACCTGGATGGTTATGATGTGTCCGTGTCTAAAATGGCTCTAATTTGTTGTGGTTAAGATATCTTTTGCCATTCGTTCTGCGTATGAACATTACAAACCTGCATGTATGCAGTTATGCCTTTTTACAGCGATGTTTTGGCCAATAAATCAAACAATTATTATCGCATTGTTACAAATGAAAAGCAATAAAAAGTATAATTCTTGTAAAGATACAAATGAAAATCACATTTTAAATCAGTTGTAAAACTGCACAAATTTATATCAAGGGTAAAATGTAAAATTTTCTATATTGTTTTATTGTAATGTTGCCAAGAATTCATTACGTAGCAGTGTTATGTGACGATTGAGATTAAGATCAGTGAAATGTGAATAAAATCTGCACACAAGTTTAGTAAAATGTTTTAGGATAAGAGTTTGGATGATATGTAGCTTCAGGTAGAGATAGATCGTTTGATGGTTTACTCTGAATTCTAATCATTCTAGATTTTCTGGATTGAACGTGTTATTTGTGGAATTTTCAAGGTTTTCAATATTTTCTACCAAGCCACTGCGAATGCTGCTATTCCATGTGTACATATTCATAGTTTTGTGGTGTCTATCTGTATAATAAATGGATCTTCTCTAGATTTGTTTGACTCCTCTCTTTATTCACGTAAGCCACATTGACTTGATTGTTATGAGAAATAGACTAGATCTTTCATTCCTGATAGCTCAGTAATATCTAGGTGGTCATGGTTAGCCTCAATGTCGAGAATAAGAGCAGGAAAACACGAAAGTGATGAAACCCTCGTAAGAGCCCATACCGTCGTGAAATGAGCAAATATGGGAATGAATGAGAGACTTTTTCGTTCGAAAATCTGAACGGGAAACAGCAAACACTAGTATAGGACACAGATTAAACCTGAACTTCTTCAATGTCTTCAGACAGCCATCTCCAAATACACGTGTCGATGACGACCCCTAGCAAGTTCGGTCAATGTTCAATGATGCTAACCTGTACATAACGTGCTACAAGTAATAAATTCCAATCATTTACCACGGTGGGATTACAGCATCTTCTCATCAGTTTTGCAAATTAGGTCTTAATATTTATCTATCAACATTCTTCTCTTTCTCAGTCACATCACATTACATGCTGCAATAGCCCTATAATAGAGCATAGCGGGTATAGACGATTTCCATATCCATCATGCAAATCATATTTGATTTGCATAATTACCATCAAATTATATCAAGTCCGCATACCCAAAATCATGATGGTTCGTTCATCCTTTCTTGAGTTATACTTCTTCAAAGTCTGAAACTAGACCGGCTCCTGCAGTTCCAAAGAAAACGCTACAGGGCCCAAACTCTCCACCCCAAGTCATAACGCCTTTATCGCAACTTTATCCACCCCTTCCTCAACTCCTGCGGGGGGATAAGATAGTATCATAAGCTGGTCGTAGAAGTGTAGCCGGCCTAGGGGCGTGCATTTCTCCAAAAGGCTCTGCCGCAAAGGCACGGGGAGGGGCGATCTTTTCAGAAACGTGTCTTTGCTCTTCCTTACGTGTCCAGAAATCACAGGACTGTTTTGTCCGTGTATGTTACAGATGGCAGGACGAACATGGTTGATCGTTTTAGGAGCTTCTATTGTGATTGGCTGCTATTTCTACCTTGGTGGCTTTGACCCAGGTAATCTATGCATTAATAATTATATATCACTCTAAATAGCAGTTACTCAAGCAACTAGATATGATTTTATAAGTTCCTGATATTGGGCTACTACTAACACTGATGCTGTACAATAGAAACACCGAAGAAACGTATAAAGTACACTGTTGATTACTTTATAGCTATTATATATACTATGTATATTATAGTTAAATGGGACAGAATGAACTAGAAGTACAATGCGTGTGGCTCTGGTTTTAGGCATTACATTGAGCTATGGACAAAAGACATCGTAGTGTACATTGTAGTGGGTCTTCTGGCGCAATCGACGGGGTTCACAACCCAGAGGTTCTGGGTTCGAATCCTATGATGAGCCACCGATATTGTACCTTTGGGAAAGGCACTTTACACGACTTTCATCCCTTCAATCGAGTAAAATTGAGTATCCAGCTTTGGTTAGGGCCGCCCCTAGGATAGGACGTTAAATGGAGGTCCCGTGTTTGAGGGGAGCCACAATTAATTAACTCGAGCACGTTAAAGAACCACCGTATTAATCAAAAAGAGCAGGGGCCCTTCCCAGCTTGTACTGTTCAGTACAAACCTGGTGTGTTACGCCTCAAGGTGGTTTATCGGGTATGCAAAACAAACAAGCGAATACTCTCACAGCAGAGGCTAGGCCCCGACTGTTTTTGCCATTTTCGTTATGTCTCGTGGCCTAAACAGTACAAATAGAAGGTTCTATAGTGCGTTTCTGTGAATCTTTAAAAACAGCTAGAGCCTCTGCTTGGAGAGAAAAACTTGTAAACGTTAGCGGTCTACACGCTTGATTTACTATTGGTGCATTCTCTCCACTTGAGTGTTGTCTTTGTCTTGCTATGTCTTAATTTAGATGCATAGCACGATAACAACCTTGTTGCGGGCGACAGTAGAAGAAGGGTCAAATAGCTTGTTTTGTATTTAGTAAACAAACATCTATGTCAAGTATGCAGTGCCATGGATTCCTGGAGTTCGTATGAATTGTCAGACCGGTGTATGAAGCAATATTACAAAATACATATTGTGCTGTAATGCTGTACAAAACAAATCTGCACACTTGGTTGCATAAAGTATGATACCACAAAAAGGGAGTTAAGATTGAATTTAAAACCAGCTCTTTTGTTTACAAACAAAATAAACGGAGCCTCTGAAATTTTTTTTAACACACAAGTCATACAGTTATTAATTACAAACTTTGATTACTTTCCTTGGTTGTAGAATCCTTGAGGGGAGCCCGAGTTGTCGTCACTGGCTGCAGTTCTGGCATCGGCGAACAGATGGCGTACCACTATGCAAGGCTGGGTGCGAAGGTCGTCATCACAGCAAGGAGGGAGGCACGACTCAAAGAGGCAAAGTTGTTTAAAAAATAGAAATAGCTATGGTCATCACTGGGACATTAAAGTACATGATGTATCATATTACAGTTATATGAAGCTCCTTTGAACATAAATCAAAGATATTTTCTTGTGGTGCGGAAGACATTATTTCTGGTCCACCTTGTATTTGTCCAGGTTGTAGCTAAGATGAAGGACCCAGGAGGCCATCTATGTAGCAGGAGACATTATTTCTGGTCCACCTTGTATTTGTCCAGGTTGTAGCTAAGATGAAGGACCCAGGAGGCCATCTATGTAGCAGGAGACATTATTTCTGGTCCACCCTGTATTTGTCCAGGTTGTAGCTAAGATGAAGGACCTGGGAGCCCAGGAGGCCATCTATGTAGCAGGAGATATGGGGAAGTCTGAAGATTGTGAGAGGACCATCCAAACAGCAAAGGAAAAGTTTGGTAAGTATATTTCTAACATCAAGATGATTGTTAAATGACATTAGAAATCTAACCTCAGCCCGGAAAAGAACACTTGTTTGAACCTTGCTACATGTATACAGTCTTCCTCCCTACTGATGACCTATCGTAGGCATGTTTGGGGCACTGACAGGAAGTTAGGCCAAAAGTCCCAGAACAGGTTATGTCATTTCCTGTCTTCATTTTGCTGCTATGAATCGGTGAGGAATTTACAATGACTAATGAAAAAAAGAAATCTATGAAACTAAAAATGTTTCACAGAGTCATAAGTTATGACATATTTGATTTCCTTTTCTTCTTGAATTTTCGGCCAATCTTTTTCTGTAACACTTTTATGAAGATTGTAGTATTTTATTAAAAAAATCAACTTCTTAACTTGCCAAATCTACACCACAGCACGAAAACAACTTTTTAAGCAAAGTTTCAGAGATACGTATAAAGCCCTAAAAGGCGGAGAAATATTTCAGCAGATTTTAAGATCTATTAAAGGCATCGGAAACATACATTTGGCATTTACGGAAGATTTCAGCGTTTGTAAATCTAACTTAATCTGTTGTGTTTCTTTACGTGAATTTTACATGTATTTTAGTATGCCGAAGAGACAACTTAAATGTCTCAAAAATATTTTCTGTCAAAACGGACAAATACCGTTTCTCTAGATCTGTTACAAAATACATGTTAACCGGCTAAGTCAAATGTAATAAGCCTTTGCGTCTGGTGTGAGATAAAACATTGCGTCATCTGTTTTATAACAGTCAAAACTGAAAATTATTGCGCTTTCTGGTACAAAATGTTATGTTTATACCTCAGCAAATACAAATACAATACAATACAAAGTCAAATACAATAATCTTCTGTGTTTTTTAGCTATTCCGAAAGCATTTGACGTATTCTAACTTTCTGTGCGCAAGGTTTAATTCGAACAGGGGAGAACCTCTCACGGTTAGCTTATATGCGCTATTTTACGTTATATGAGATGTTGCGTATACCATGGTCAATATTGACCGAAGGATGCCATATATATAATTTATTTCGAACCGTCATTTACGCAAAGAAGGGAAGACCTCCCCCGTTAATATATTTGCTAAGCCGTATATGAAATGTTGCGTATTTCATTTGAACATACGACATGTTAAATATTTGAATCCGCACAGTTAAGCGAACTAGGGGAGACCTCCCCCGTTTAGCTTATATGCTGCCAAAACGTATATGAAATGTTGGGTATTTCTGTAAAACATACAAGTTTAATCTTTGAATCCGCGCAGTTTAAGCGAACTAGGGGAGCTTATATGTTGCCAAAACGTATATGAAATGTTGCGTATTTCTGTAAAACATACGACATGTTTAATATTTGAATCCGCACAGTTTAAGCGAACTAGGGGAGACCTCCCCCGTTTAGCTTATATGCTGCCTTAACGTATATGAAATGTTGCGTATTTCTGTTGAACATACGACATGTTTAATCTTTGAATCCGCGCAGTTTAAGCGAACTAGGGGAGACCTACCTTTTTTAGCTTATATGTTGCCAAGACGTATATGAAATGTTGCGTATTTCTGTTGAACATACGACATGTTTAATCTTTGAATCCGCGCAGTTTAAGCGAACTAGGGGAGACCTACCTTGTTTAGCTTATATGTTGCCAAGACGTATATGAAATGTTGCGTATTTCTGTTGAACATACGACATGTTTAATATTTGAATCCGCCCAATTTAAGCGAACTAGGGGAGACCTCCCCCGTTTAGCTTTTATGTTGTCAAGACGTATATGAAATGTTGCGTATTTCTGTAAACATACGACAAGTTTAATCTTTGAATCCGCGCAGTTTAAGCGAACTAGGGGATACCTCCCCCGTTTAGCTTTTATGTTCTCAAGACGTATATGAAATGTTGCGTATTTCTGTAAAACATACAACAAGTTAAATCTTTGAATCCGCGCAGTTTAAACGAACTAGGGGAGACCTCCCCCGTTTAGCTTATATGCTGCCAAAACGTATATGAAATGTTGCGCATTTCTGTTGAACATACGACATGTTTAATCTTTGAATCCGCGCAGTTTAAGCGAACTAGGGGAGACCTCCCCCGTTTAGCTTTTATGTTGTCAAGACGTATATGAAATGTTGCGTATTTCTGTAAAACATACAACAAGTTTAATCTTTGAATCCGCGCAGTTTAAGCGAACTAGGGGAGACCTCCCCCATTTAGCTTATATGCTGCCAAAGCGTATATGAAATGTTGCGTATTTCTGTAAAACATACGACATATTTAATCTTTGAATCCGCGCAGTTTAAGCGAACTAGGGGAGACCTCCCCCGTTTAGCTTCCATGTTGCCAAGACGTATATGAAATGTTGCGTATTTCTGTTGAACATACGACATGTTTAATCTTTGAATCCGCGTAGCTTAAGCAAATTTGGGGGTACTACCCCCGTTTTATCCATTAGCTAATACCGTCTATAAGGTTTTATGAAACGGTGCCTTTTTCTGCTGAACATACGGCATGTTTGAAGCGCAGTTTATGCGAACAGGAGGAGACCCTTTCCTTTTTATTTTATACCGCATATATGTTCTGAAATTCCTGGGTCTAAATCAGGGTGAGGTTTTCTTTGTGGCATGTTGACACTCGAGCTAAGAGACGGTAGAAATCCCGACTACTGCTATGAATATCTCCGCGACTCAACCTCTGCTTGAAGAATAAGGATGTAGTAGGTATACCGTTTTGTGCAGTGAGTTGTGTTTTCTCTATAAAACGGCAAGCAGTTCTTACTACAGGTAAATGTACGAAATATGTTTATTTCTTTATCTACAAGCAAGCGTCGAGAAAGAACAGTTTGTGCACACGGGCGGTGTCTTCTCGTGTTGCTCGTGTTTGTTTGGGTAGGCAAGATGTAAATTTATTCAGCGTTATTTCGTACTCGCCATGGGGCGCACGTCTCTGTCCGTCCAAGGAGGTTGAACTTCCTTGGTCCGTCTGTGGCACAGCTGTGTCATGTGATAGGAAGTATCCAATGGCAGAAAAGAGTGGGAGGTTCAAATTTACGGGCCATACGTACGACAAGGAGCGGTTATTTTCCAGGCGTTCATTTTTGAAGAGAAGTATTGAAGAAAGTTTGGGCCTGCTCTAGCCCGCAAGTTGTGGCCGCGACACCGCTTTTACCGCCTAGGACCCCCGGTGACGGAATTTGACTCAAAGATACGAGGTGGCTATCATTCTGTACAAGCTGTTGTTGTTGGAAATCGACACAGAATGGAAATCACGGCCCTTGCACCATCCGGATTAATAGAAGCCGACACTGCAAGCTGAACATGTTTCGCGTTCACAGAATCCAGGACCATCCAACAACACGAGTCATATCGGCCACTACTCTAGGATACTCTAGATCTTACCGGATTCTTATTCCTGTGGTGACCAGATGGAACTGTACATGTGTGCTCTTTTTAACTTACGCCGAGACGCTTCACCCGACTCTGGAAATGGGACTGTGGACTGCTGCACGGAATTGCGCAACCGTTGTGATTGTTTCAACTGCCGACTACATCAGAATGAAAGGCCACAAATACCTAGTAGGCTGTAGGGTTTTTTTTACTTTTCCATGTAATATTTTCTCGTAATTCAATAAAATTTTAAAGTTTCATCCATTGTATTTTCTTGCTTTGAAATGTGCTAATGATTATTCTCCTAAAATGGCACTTATCCACACCTTAATGTACACGTATATGAGACGTACAGAGAGAACTTTAGGGAACTTTAAACATGCCTTAAGGGTGTTTTAGTACGTATTTATGACAACTTTAAGCTGCTAAAAAGAAAAATATAGACACGTTATAATCCACTTAATGCACACGTATATGAGACGTAAACAGGCTTTAGATCAAATAAACGTGAAGTTTAAACAAGTCTTAAGGGCGTTATAATAGGTATTTATGGCAAATTTAAGCTGCTGAAAAGGCACCTAAACACACGTTATAATCCACTTAATGCACACGTATATGAGACGTAAATAGGCTTTAGATCAAATATACGTGAAGTTTAAACATGTCTTAAGGGCGTTTTAATAGATATTTATGGCAACTTTAAACTGCTGAAAAGGCACCTAAACACACGTTATAATCCTCTTAATGCACACGTATATGAGACGTAAACAGGTGACCCAGTGCGCACCAAA
>NC_049987.1:13550057-13599218 GCF_000003815.2 Branchiostoma floridae | reverse complement strand
AATGCAATTGTATATGAGACGTAAAGAGGCTTTAGATCAAATAAACGTGAACTTTAAACAAGTTTTAAGGGGGTTTTAAAAATCATTTACGACATCTTTAAGCTGCTGAAAGACAACGGGAAAACCGGAAAATAAGGACTAACACGGACCTACAGAAAGACCACTTAAAGGCAATATTTACGTACTCGTATAAGTGGTGTATAGATCCGTAAAGGAGGAAAATACGTCAACATTACGCATGGTTTCAGCATCCTTAAATACCGTTTTTCGTGCCGTGCACAGGAGGACTGGACTATCTTGTGTTGAACCACATGGGTTCAAGCTATAACAAGGGAGGTCCTTTTCTATGGGATGGAGATATGGCATTCCTTGAGGACTTCACCAACATTAATTACCTGTCATACGTGAGGCTGGCATCACTCGCGCTTCCCATGTTAGAGCAGAGCAACGGCAGTGTCGTGGTCGTGTCATCGCTTTTAGGTAAGAACCAACTATTCAACCTTGTTTTCTAAGGTACACAACCCTATTTTTCTTGCCTACTGACGTTTCAACAACCTGCCTGTCTTTAGTACAAACTTGTCCTATTGTAACGTACTTATCCCGGCAATGATGTTTTGTCAAATTAAAACGTCTGTAGAAAAGAAAAGTAAGGCTACGTACCTAAGTATGTTCTTTGTATGCAGAATTGATTTACCAGACTGAAAAACTATTTTCAAGCAACAAACGTTTGCTTCTAAAAGTGTAAGCTTGGTTCATGCTGCACAGTTCATCTTCTTCTTCTTCGTGTCATCACTACACTTTAGTGCTCCAGTACTCCACACACTCCCTTCCTCTGGGGGTCAGAGCTTCCAAATCTTCAATGCTGCACAGTAATGCATTGTGTCAAATTGGAGGACCAATCAGACACAAGCAGAACATGCATATCAAAGATAAGAACCAATCATAGGTTAGGGGCCTTCAACTTTGACTTCAGGCATGTCAAGATTGTTATTTCATGTTGTTCTTGAAAACAAAACAAGAAATATTCCGTCTTTTTCACTTTCTTTTGTCTTCCTTCCAAAAGTCAAAAGTCTTACATTCAAATTGGACTTTCTCCAATGCAAAATACATAAACTCCATTGCTACAGGTAAAATTGCAGGTACTTTTGGCTCCTTCTACTCGGGAGCCAAGTTTGCACTCGACGGATTCTTCAGCTCTTTACGACAGGAGCTTCAGCTGAAGAAGGCCAATGTGACAATCACACTTGCGGTGCTGGGCTTGATAGACACAGAATTGTCCATGAACTCTGCAAAGGTAAAGTGGTTCATATTTGTAACATTTGGTATCATTCTGAAGTTATAGAAACGTCTGTGGGAAGTTTGATTTGTCAAAACAATTAGATATTCTTTTCTTCTCTCTTCAAGGTCATCGGAATTGAAAACCTTGCAAAAATCACTGCACTCTCAGCGGAGGATGCTGCCATGGCGATTATACGCAGCGGTGCCGTACGACAACGTGAGCTGTACTACCCGTGGAGTATGGTGTGGCCATTGTCCACACTTCGGGCCTTATTTCCACAGCTTCTGGATTGGATGGAAATGCAGAAATTTCTTATTTGAAGTAACAGGAGTCTATACAATACAAGTATGTCAGAAGCTTAGCTTGTAATGGACGTTGCTATGTTTCATGTATTTGCTCCATTACTTACAGTACCGATTGACTGTTGATATTTCTCAATTGTTGTTATTCTTTCACTTATCTTATATTTTCTACACTTGTATTCAGATAAGTATTAGCCATGTTAGCTGAGCAGAGGAGGGCGTTGCACAAGCGATGCAGACTTCAACCCTCCTTTTCCGGCACTTTTATTTACTTTTTTATGTTTTATTGTTATTGTTTTTTATATGCAAAATAAACAACAACAAAAAAACAAACTGATAAGTGCGATGTTGTCAGTGCCGCCACAGTTGTTTCATCTTTAGAACAGGACGGAGCAGCAGGTCAACCCAGCATCAACTTTCTCCAGCTCACCAATGGTCAGCTCCACACGGTTAAGGTCTGGGAACCTGTCCGCAAACCTCTGCAATAGGTGGCATGAAATATTCTGAGTTATGCGTTAGTAAGTTTGCGAACTTTGGAGGCACGCGTTACATTTCGTCGCACGACCAGTGACACCTAAGCTTTACACATCTAGTCAAAGGCGTTGTTCAAAGCTCTGTACATCTAATATACTATGGACCTAGTGGTTGCATCTATGGGATAATCAGAATTAAGCAGACTATACATGTTACATCTAGAGATCTCCTCATCTTCTCAAATGACTATTGCAAGAGAATAGCACATAAAAGCCTTTCAATGAAAATCAAAAAGAAAGTGTGCGTTTGATCTACGCTGCACTGACATACAAATCAAGAACACCTAGCACTAAGCTTCATTGATAAGGAAAATAAGTGAAACCACTCTACACTAGAGCATGAGCTTTACTAATGTGCAAATAACTGGAATGATTGTCAACAAACCTTCACACTTTCGGCCCCTTCTTGCTCTTTGCAGTGGATGAGGTTTCCGTTAAAATAGATGACGTCACATGTATGGTCCTCGAAGACTTTGTCTGGCAGCCACAGGGGTTCGTAAGTGAACTTGGCATGTTTCTGAATTTTCTGAAATATGATTAGATTGTTTGACAAATGTAATCTTCTTGCTTAGTTATAGCAAGGAAACAGCATTCTCCCTTGGCCAGGACCACCACCGGGTCAATTTTTCGCACCAAGGAGTTTTGCGCGGTTGGAGTTTAATGTGCCAAAGATCCAAGTATCGCCCCAAAGAGAGCCCAGCGAATGCAATGTAGATCGGATGCCAGGTTAGACTATATTCAAGGAGCTTTTAAAAGCTCCTTGATTAGATAAGACGGTGTGATGCTAATTTTTGTGGCATTTTTACGGAAAAATACTTGTTTTGTATGTTTGTTTGAACAGTTTACATATTTATTTATTTATTGGTTTGGCTGCAACGAACACACAGCCAGGGCTGCCCAACTAGCCTATGGCTATTACAAAGGTCTAGCCCTTTACATAACAAGTCTTAATGAGTCTTATAAGTCTAAAGTCCAGATACACAGTTTTTACATACATGGTACGGAAGGCATAATATTGAGAGTTGCTACAAGAATCGAGTCCGTTCATTTTGAGTACTGGCTTCTTAGATGAAAGAATCACGTGGGATTACCTTCCAGGCACGCTTTCCCCACTTGCTCTCCCCGATGGCGATGACTCCCGGTGCAGCCATACAGACGACTCCCTTCAGGTGGAATTTGGGCGGGTCGAGTGGGATAGCGTGCACGGGGTACTCCGGAAAGGTCTCCGCCAGGATCTTGTGACCTTCAGGGTTGGAGCAAATAGACTCACCGACGAAGAACTCGTGTCCTGAAGAACAAGATGGCCGACCCGTGACGTCATAGGTCAATATGGCGGTGCCCAAGGATCGACGTTAAAAAACAATACAGGTTTTGGCTATCCCTAAACTTGCAATAATCTTACGTGTAAGCACAACACACAAGAATTCACAACAGATGTCAATGTGGATTCATTTTCACTACTCTCCTTGACACCGTGATAAAACTACAAAAATAATCAAATTCAGTAACGAACCAGTGAAAACAACGTCGCCGCCCTCAAGCGTTGCATGTTTGTTACGAATCCTTTGTACCTCAAGTCCAAGGTTTGTCAGTACCTTCTCTATGGTGTCGATCTTTAAAAGGGAGGGAGAAAAAATTAAGTCTCAAGTCCGTGGCCATGTGCTGGCAACTTCATGTCTACAGCAATGTCATTATTAATTTGATCTATCTTTTGTTCTGTTATTAATGTTTTTAACGCTCACGCACACACAGACACAGACGCACACACACAGACGCACAAACGCACACAGACACACACACACAGACACTCAGATAGACGCACACAGACACACACACGCACACACACACGCACACACACACACACACACACACACACACACACACACACAGACATACAGACACACCCAAAACAATATATTGATTTTCCATAGAGATAATGAGTGCAAACTAAGCGTAAGGCAGAGTTTCACCTCCTTCCTTCGTGGTGCACCCTGCGGCCGGGTCAGCAGCGCCTTGTTGCCGACCACTACACACGTATCTTCCACGAAGGGACAGTCGGGGGTGGACTCGTCTGCCGGCACCACGGTCACGTCCAGCCCCAGGTCCCGCAGGGTCTGCGTGTACAACTCGTGCTCTTGGCGCGCTTTCTCCAGGTCGATCGGTGAATAGATGGGAAGGCCACAGAATTCACGGTCTTCGAAGGCCTCCGAGTGGTGCCGAATGGAGTCGGGAATCTGGCGGACGATGGCTCGTGTGTAAGTCCCGAAGTTGGCCGAAGACATGTTTTAATACTTCTGACGAAACTGGTGAAATCCGAAAAAGTTAAAGATTGTAACTTAACATCTTCCAGAAGAAGAAAAACATTTCGATATTGCCATATATCAAGTTTGATGAACTATGCATAATTGTCACGAATTTCCAGTTTTATCTTTTCCTCAACGTTTTCTTCTGTATTGGCTATTCTTTTGATGCCGAAGATCGTAAATCAGATACATGAGACAAGGGTTTTCTGTTGTTGTTTATTTTAGCCGGGAGCATCTATTGTCCCCCATATTAGGCTTCTAGCTATAGTGAACGTACGCGCTTTGAGCTTCAGTTTGAATCAAACATGAAATGCAATATTTCTTTCTTTATTTGACGATCATTTTGAGACAATAGCAAATTGTACTACAACACACGTCAGATGAACATACAGCGCTGATACAAGGACACGTGCAAGACCCCTGGTTGTCAGCCTGGCTAATGAATAGACAATAGTGTATCAATCACAATAATTGGCGGGAAAGTCTTCAAACAACTTAAGACACCGTTGAATTATTTCATGACGTTTTTACTGGCTAACTGTATGTAATTCTTTTTTTTGTGAAGAATGAAGTATTTTTGCCTGCATTATGTACAGTAGAGCTAATGACACAAAGCCTTCTCCAGAACACTTCTAATTTATGACAGACAACGTGAAAGAGGTCTTCTTCTTTTTTTCTTCCGGTTGAAGCGACCACAATCATCTCGTTGATTATTCTGTCGCTTATGGGTGGTCAAGGGTCGAGGCCACCAGCCAAGGTCAACCGTTTACAAAAGAGATTGGACACACCGATTTTCTATTCTTCAAAATAAGTGAACTCATGATGCTATATATACCAACACAGATGCTGTATTATGCAGAAAAATACACAATAAGTAAATGAAATAAAGTAAGAATTCAGCATCTACCTTAACCTGCGCCGAAAAAAACTAGGACGTCGACTGACCAGTCTGACTGGGTTGTGTGAGGTGGTGCAACATTTGCATAAAGCCGGAAGCCCTGGGAACGAGACGCCACCACAAATATGCAAATGACTTCAACTTGTTACCTGCATGTATGCAGGTATGGTTTTCACGGGCGTGGGAAAATTTGGAAGCTGGGGATTTAGGGCGCTGTATCTCGAGAACGGATGGTGCGAGCACGACGATTTTTGGTACGTGGGTTGGGGGTGGTGGCCTGACACTCAGGTTTGATTTTGGGCTTCCTGGCGCTTGAACTTGACATTGCAGGTGGCATTTTTGGTGTTTTTGGGGCACTTTTGGCGCTGTGTGTCCGGAATGATACGCACCATTGCGACGATTTTTGGTGCATGGGTGGGAAGTTGTTGCCTGTTGCCTAGGATTGACTTTGGGCCTTGTCACGTTTGAACTTGACGCGGCAGGTCGAATTTTGTGTCTGGGAGGGGTATTTCCGGAGTTATATCTTCTGAACGGTTGGTGCGGGCGCGATGATATTTGGCACATGTGTTGGCGGTGGCTGAATAATTCTCAATTTTGATTTTGGCGCCCTTGGTGCTTGAACCTGACATTCCAGGTTACCTTTTGTGCGGGCACTGCGCATGCGCTGTATCTCCGGAACGCAAAATGCCATCGTGTTGCTATTTGTTACGTGGGTTGTTGCTGCTGTCCTGGTGGTCAGGTTTGATTTTGGGCCTCCTAGTGCTTGAACTTGATACTGTAGGTTGACCCTGTTTTTGTGTGGTTGGGGCATCCCCCCAATATCTGCTTGGTTTGGTTGGGTTTGGGTTGATTGATAGGTCTTTAAGCTTAGGTGTAGAATCGTCATCTGTTTTTGCACTGGCTTCTGCAACCTTCAATGTATCAGGTTACTTTGTATCAACAGTGTCTGACCTGCCAGATGATGTTTGTACTAGTATCTGTTGCTGTTAGGTACAATTTGAGTTTGCTTCTTAGTCTTTGTGGTGTTTTGAGACCTGTGTAGTACTGAGTTTAAAGTTCTGGTACAAGTTCCTTTACCCTGTTTGGCAATCAGAAGAAGATACAACTTTCTAAAGTGGAGGAGAAATGTATAAAGCTTGAGTGTAAGAGAAAGGTATGTATATTATCTTCCTGTGTTTCTTGTTGTTTCTTTGGGGATGCCATTTCCGTATTGTATGCAGGTAATTTGTAGTTTGGGGCTAGTCATGGTCGCTTGATTTTTGGGCCTGCTTAATCTATAGTACATACAGGGTTAAGTGGTAGAAGCTTTGTTCTATTTTAAATTTGGTATCGTTTGTTGCATTTTGTCACTTAGGTTTAGGTTTTAGTTGGATGGTTGAATAAAAATATCATACCACCCTGGGGACTAACTGTTGCTGCTGGATGGGGGCTACCACTATTCTATGTTGTCTATGGAACTACTGTAAAAACTTAATTGGTCAAATTATGCAAATAACCTTCCATTGTCAAGTGTTATAGCACTCCAGGAATAAATCTTTAATGAATATCATTGCCACACTAAGGAGATTTAGCAGCTGCATTAGGTCAGTACATTGAAATAGGAAGATATCAGTACTGATCATATGTGACAGAATAACTTCAAGGGCCATCTGAGACAAAAAAAAGGTAGGAAAAGTCGCCTCAACAAATTCAAGGTACTGTGGTTGGTTACATGGTTAAGAAATCCAAAATAAGTAATGTTCATCCATGCCCAAACTTACACATTCCGAAAATGGAATTTCAGACTTTTGCATGGTGCACATTTTCCAACCACGCAAACACGGACAAAAAGGGAAAAAATACACAATAGGTCTACAGACACCCAATACATTTCATGCAGGCCTGAGGTCTACGAACTCTTGTTGTCAAATAGTTTTCTTCACTAAGTTATACAAAAGTCTATATCCACTGAAAGATTTTATGGAGATTACAGGCTGTATAGAATAATAAAATTAAAGTACATTGAATGGGCTTTGATCAACATTTTTATTGCCTTTTTTAACTCCTCTTGCAAAATGGTCGGTTGTTTCGGTGATTTTTGGTAAAGACGGTCTCTGTTCAATCCAAGTTTCTTGTACTGCACTGGCTAAACTGGTTGGTTCAAAGTCTGGTGATATTTCTTAATTGTTATAACGCAAGCTGAGTGATGAATGCCAGGGTGTCCCTAATTATAACAACAAACCTAGATATAAAAAAAAGACAATTTCGAAAAGATCTTCGAGATTCAAACAGTAATTTATTCAATTTCACACAGAATACATAATATAGTAAGACAAACCTATATAGAATCTATTTGCCAGTATGCCAACATCAATCTTTAGAAAAGAAGATCATTACAACTGTATCGAACCAAGAATCACAAGTAATATTTCTACATTTTGCAGCATATACGTTATAACGTTATATACATAATACAGTATTTCGGTTTACACTGCTCTATATGACAGGGCGCATCATATAATTGGATTTGACAAGTAGTAAAAAAGGATCATCGGCAATGAGAATATGACAGTGCTAAATACTGTAGTATGCAATGTTAAAAAGCATCAAAAAGTCTATGAAAACTCTAAGTATACGCATTTACATTTGTACATGATGTTCCTGTCGATAGCAAATATTCTAGGGAACACAAATTCCCAAATACTATCCATGCAACGTACTATTGGTAACATATTACACCCTTAACAACGGCACGAGTTCGTGGTTTTCGTCGTCTCTCATGCCACGGTCTCCAGCCTGTTCATTGTTCACGGGTTTCCCCAAGGCGGCTCGCAGACGTCTCCAGAACAGCGGCCTGCCCCGTGCGTCCCCCGGCCACTCCAGGTACGTGTCCCGGTCCATCACGGCCTCCAAGTGTTTGTACTTCTTCAGCAGCGGTCGCGGAATCTTCTCCAAGAAGACAAGGATCAGCCGACAACTGCCGCCCTTGCCAAACAAGTTGTCCGGAGTCTGAGCCAGCTGCAGCTCGAACTCACACCAGCCGCTCCGCAGGAAGCTCCTGGTCAACACGCAGATGGTTTTCCGGCTGGTTTCGATTGCTTTGACGATGTTGTTTACAATGGGGGCACCGGGTAGGAAGTTTCTCTGGTGGATACAGAGTTTGTATCTGGGTTGGTCTTGGACATCTTCTAAGTTGTGGCAGAGTTCGTGCACCACCCACCTAATGTCCTCGCTGTTATGTGCTACGAAGGCATCGTACACAAACCTCCGGCCTCTCATTGGTTCTTCATCGTCCTCATTTCTACGTCTTAGCAAGAACATTAGGTACTTAATCTTCCAATGGTAATAGCTAATAAACACTGCAAACATGTAGAACAGAATGGCTGAAGAGGATAATGCACAGGCTAGTGGCAGGTTAGGCTGAAATTCGTTGTCTATAGGTGACGTGCAGTTGATGTAAAAGTTTGCTAATATCGTATCCGCGTATTCTGGGGGTCCAGTACACTTGTACAAATCGCGATTATTGGAATATACTATATCGGGGTTATTCCTCGCCCACTCCACAAACCAGAGAAGCTTACAATCACAGTAGAACGGGTTCTGTTCAAACTGAATTTGAGAAGCTTGCCGAACGACATGCCCAAATGTCTCTTCTTCGAAGACGGCGATTTTGTTCTTAACCAAAAGAAATATGTCCAATTTAGGTAAACCGTCAAATGCATGCCTTCTCACTTGGGCAATCTCATTATAACTGAGGTCTAAGAATGTTAAACTATCCAAACCAGAGAAAGCATACGACGAAATTCTTTTCAAATTCTTTACAATTTTAAGACTTTTCAAACGCCATAAACCATAAAAACCATGCGGTTCGATTTCTTCCAGTACATGGTTTAGATCAAGATTTAAGTTTGTAACATTTTCAAGGCCTTCAAACATCCTACTCGTGATAGTGGCAATTTTGTTGAAACTCAGATCAAGTTCCTCTAATTTTCCTAGACCTTGGAATGCACGAGGTTCAATGGTTATAATCCTGTTACTTTGTAGGCACAACGAGACTAAATTCGGAAGACCTGAGAATTGATTTGCTTTTAGAGCTCCGATGTTATTTGCCTTCAAATCAATAGACTTGACACTCTGTCCTACGATATTCAGGGTAGCTGTGGTTAGCCAATTGTCGGATAGATCAAGGTGGGTCAGAAAATTTAGCCCTATGAATGTCGTATTATTAATTTGAGTAATGCTATTACTAGATAGATCTAGCCACTGAAGATTTAAGAGCCCTTTGAAAAGTGTGGGTAAAATGATGTTCAAATTATTTGAGCCCAAATCCAGATAAGTAAGAGCAACCAGGGGCTCAAAAACATTGTCTGGTAAAGTCTGGATACTGTTTCGTTGCAGCTGTAATTTTGCTAATCTCTCTAATCCTATGAATGCATTTTCATCACTGATAGTAACGTTATTCTCCTCCAGGTACGAGCCGTAAATACTCAGTTCCTCTAAAGCTGGCAGTCGTCCAAAAGTTGTATTATCTATGGCAAAGTTGCCTGGAGCTGGTCCCAATTCTAGCTTTTGTATCTTTGTATGTTGCAATTCTGGTAGTATCTTTTGCAATTGTGAAGACGGAATAGACGTATCGTAGAGGTATAATGTGTTCAAATATCGGAGCCGAAACAGAATGCCTTCTTCAAATATGGAAATCGGATTGTAACTAAAAATCAAAACATGGATTGGTGCGTTCAACAAGGGAACTACGTTTTGAAAGCGGAACTGTTGTATTTTGTTACCGGACATGTTAATGGTGTTAAGGGATGTTAGGTTCCTAAAGGACTGTGCAAATTTTGGAATGGAGAAGTAGTTTCCTGGTACATACAATACTTGTAGTTTTACTAATCCTGACCAGAGTTCCTCCTTCTCTAAAACATCATCAGAAAGCAAATTGTTCGACAGGTCCAGCGCCTGTAGTTCTGACTCAGGATGAAAAAGTCGACTGGGAAGGGTAATTAAGTCGTTACCGTATATTTCGAGTCTTTGTAGTTTTTGTAGTCCACAAAACGCACACTCTCCAACATTGATGACATTTGAGCCAAGGTCCAAGAAAGTCAGATTTTGTAGTCCCCTGAATGACCACCTGTTTATGTGATGCAGACGGTTGGCCCAAAGGATGAGAGTTTGTAGGGAGGGAAGAGACGAGGTTATGTTGGACCACTGAGAGTCTCCTAAACCATTTCTTGATAAGTTCAGAGTCCGCAAATTTGTCATGGAGGCAAATGTTCCGTTTTCTATATACTCTATTCGGTTCCAACTCAAATCCAAGTACTGCAAGTTCTTTAGAGCATCTAGAGGCTGTACGAGGAGTTGCGTTATGTCGTTTCCCTGTAGATCCAGTCGCAGAATGGACGCAGGCAGGTCTGGTGGGACATATGTGTGGAGGAACGCGTGCGTGCATGTTACCTCCGTTAGACTCCATACCTGACATCCGTGTGGATTAACTCCACTCCTGGTAGATAATGCTCCCGACAGGAACCACACAGAAAGGCAGAAAATGGCCAGGAGCCTAATAGACATGGTGAATCTAGAAGAGACAGAAATCCAGGTACTCTTATCTTAGCTGTAGTCAATAACTGGATCTGTCTATCAGTGAGCGACCGGCCTTCACAAGCGTATCGGATTCCTTCCGGCTGAATTCGCAGGCAGTATGGTTCGTAATGATCCAAGTTTCCGGCCACGTGTCACATGATAGGAGCAAGTGAGATATGTTGATTGCAGTTGGCCTTTGACAGTCGGAGCAGCTGAACCCAGAGTGTGACATCAGCAAGACCAACAGGCGCCTGTTTGGTTTTAAGAATGTGGAAGTACTAGCTATACGTAGTATGAGTCATATCACTTTAAAGAGGAAGTATTGATTTACTTTCACTATTATCAATAGCTTGATCACTTGAACATGTTTTGGTCGTATCGGTTATGTTCCGTTTTTGCCAAAGCACAAAGCAGAAGCATTGTTCTACCGAGTGGCTACTTTGAGCTTGCAGTCATTACAGTTTATGAATGACTACAATAGTAATGATTATACTTTGAAGATTTATCTTTTAGGTCTGTGTAATGCAGGGGGAGGTAGAATTTTCGGGAGAATTTCAGCACCACGTTCAAGGTCTTATCGGGATTTCAATACTCCCGCTTTATGGATTGGTGAAAGAGGAATAGTATATTTAAAATCATAGATGTGCTCCTTTTATAGTAATTCGCAACGGTCAGAGGCATGCAGGACTTCCTCTTTACAATCATATGACTAGGATAAATCCACTTAACATGAAATTAATCAAAGCACACCAATGCGGTATGCACCCTTATCTGGTGCCATGCAATGGCTTAGCTTACGAGGGGATTACACAGCGACCTAGAGCATAGCCGTGGGTGGATGCTTCCAAAATATTTCTCCCGTCTCTCATTGTGACCTATACTACTTCTTTAGTGAGACTTTTGATTTCATCACTAGATCGAGATTGACGCTGTACAACTGTAGCGTGTTGGAAAGCGTTTTCTATTGGATCAGGCGGCCATCAACTGGACTAATTCTGCAGACGGTACAGGACGTTCGTATAACCAGCAGCTTGACATCTTAAACTGTTCGTGACAGTTTTCGGACGGCGGCGACTCTAGATATTGCTGGAAAGATGCTGAATGTGGCGTTCCTCAGTTTGTCTGTGTGGTTTCTGTTGGGAATGCCCGTTGGGAATGCAGACAACCCCCACGGATGTCAGGTATGGAGTCCAGCGGAGGTTACTTGCGTTGATACGTTCCAGCTCACTGTTGTACCGCCAGACCTGCCTGAGTCCATTCTACGATTGGATCTACAGGGCAACCGGATAAAGGAACTCTACAGGCAACCTTTCAATACTCTTAAGCACTTGGAGTACTTGGATTTGACTTGGACCCGTTTTGAGTATGTAGAAAACGGAACATTTGCCGGTATGACAAATTTGCGGACTCTGAACTTATCAAGAAATGACCTTGGAGACTCCCAGTGGTCCAACATAACCTCGTCTCTTCCCTCCCTACGAACCCTCATCCTTTCGAACAACCGTCTGCAGCACTTAAGCAGGTGGTCGTTCAAGGGCCTACACAACTTGACCTTCTTGGACCTTAGCTCCAATGCCATCATTGTTGGAGAGTGTGCGTTTTGTGGACAACAAAGACTGAAAAGGCTCGACATGACCAGTAACGAGATAAGTACCCTCCCCAACCGACTCTTCCACCCTCAATCAGAACTAGAGTTATTGGACCTGTCAAACAATAGGCTTACTGATGATGTGTTAGAAAAGGAGGAACTGTGGTTAGGACTATCGAGACTACGAACACTACTTGTAAGGCGAAACTACCTCTCCATTCCAAAATTTGCACAGTCCTTTAGAAATCTGACATCCCTGAACACCATCACCATGTCCGGTAACAAAATACAACAGTTCCGCTTTCAAAACTTAGCTCCTCTATTGAACGCACCAATCCATGACTTGATTTTGAGTTACAATCCGATTTCTATTTTTGAAGTAGGCATCCTATTGCGGCTTCGTCATTTAAGAAAACTAGATCTGGAACAAACGCCTATTTCTCCTTCACAATTGCAAAAGATATTACCAGAATTGCAACATACAAAAATACAAAAGCTAGAATTGGGAACAGCTCCAGGCAACTTTGCCATAGATAACACAACTTTTGGACGACTGCCAGGTTTAGAGGAGCTGACTATTAAAGGACCAGGCTTGAGTGTGTTAAAGGCAAACATCCTAATACATTCGGGAAATCTTACTAAATTAGACTTGGGATGGAATAATATCAGTATCATTGATGAGTATGCATTTACAGGCCTGGAGAGCCTAGACAAGCTTCGGTTACGCAGAAACTATATCCAGACTTTACCAGACCATGTTTTTGACCCCCTGCTCTTCCTTACTTATCTGGATTTGAGTTCAAATAATTTGGACACAATTTCTCCTACTCTTTTCAAAGGTCTTCTACATCTTAAAAAGCTATTCATCCGTGGTAACGGCATCGTCCAAATTGATAACACAACTTTCTTAGGGCTCAATTTTCTGACCCATCTCGACCTATCGTACAATCTCCTTACCACAGCTAGAAATGTTGTAGGACCGACAGTCAAGGCTGTTAACCTGGCGAGAAATGAAATCACAGTTCTAAACGCACACGAATTCTGCGGTCTTCAGAATTTAGTCTATTTATCCGTAGTAGGTAACGTTATCAAGACGATTGAACCTCATGCATTCCAAGGTCTAGGAAAACTAAAGAAACTTGATTTGTGTTTGAACAGAATTGCCACTATCACGAGTAGGATGTTTGAAGGCCTTGAAAATGTGACAGTGTTAGATCTTAGTTTGAACGACGTTCTGGAAATTGAACCGTATGGTTTTTACGGTTTGCGACGGTTGGAAAACCTTTCTATTACACGCACATTAAGAACCGTAGATTCGTATGCCTTTACTGGCATGGATAGTTTAGTTTTCTTAGACCTCAGTTTTAACCAAATTGCTAGAGTGAATAAGCATACTTTTGATGGTCTGCATAAGTTGAAGATACTTCTTTTGGTTAAGAATAAAATCACCGTCTTCGAAGAGGAGACTTTCGGTCGTGTCGTTCGGCAAGCTTCTCAAATTCAATTTGAACAGAATCCGTTCTACTGTGATTGTAAGCTTCTCTGGTTTGTGGAATGGGCGAGGAACAATCCAGATAAGATATATTCTTTTTACTTGCACTGGTACAAGTGTGCCGGGCCACCAGAATACGCGGACACAAGATTAGTAGACTTTTACATTAACTGTACGTCACCTATAGATAACGAATTTCAGCCTAACCTGCCACTAGCCTGTGCACTATCTTCATCAGCAATTGTGTTCTACATGTTTGCAGTGTTCCTTATCAGCTATTACCATTGGAAGATTAAGTACCTAATGTTTTTGCTAAGGCGTAGAAATGAGGACGACGATGAACCAATGAGAGGCCGTAGGTTTGTGTACGATGCCTTCGTAGCACATAACAGCGAGGACATTAGGTGGGTGGTGCACGAACTCTGCCACAACTTAGAAGATGTCCAAGACCAACCCAGATACAAACTCTGTATCCACCAGAGAAACTTCCTACCCGGTGCCCCCATTGTAAACAACATCGTCAAAGCAATCGAAACCAGCCGGAAAACCATCTGCGTGTTGACCAGGAGCTTCCTGCGGAGCGGCTGGTGTGAGTTCGAGCTGCAGCTGGCTCAGACTCCGGACAACTTGTTTGGCAAGGGCGGCAGTTGTCGGCTGATCCTCGTCTTCTTGGAGAAGATTCCGCGCCCGCTGCTGAAGAAGTACAAACACTTGGAGGCCGTGATGGACCGGGACACGTACCTGGAGTGGCCGGGGGACGCACGGGGCAGGCCGCTGTTCTGGAGACGTCTGCGAGCCGCCTTGGGGAAACCCGTGAACGACGGACAGGCTGGAGACGGTGGAATGATAGACGATGATGGACACGAACTTGTACCACTGAACAGGATGTAACGTATCCCCACGATTGTGATCATGAAATGAAGCATTATGCACACATAGGAATTTTTCTAAGCTTTCTTAGTCGTTCAGAAATACTGTAAATGCATTTAAGTTCGCGGGGATTTAATTTCGCGGTAGCGGGAAAAAGGAATTTTCGCGGTGGATTTAATTTCGCGGTAACACCATAGACTGCAGTCTAATACTTTAATAGAAAAATGTTCGCGGTGGTTTTACGTTCGCGGTGAAACGGTCACCGCGAACATTAATCCACCGCGAACATTTCTGCATTTACAGTATATGGTACGTTAACGTTGTTGCAATAAACGAGGAATGATGAAACTGTGAACTTTGTAACGTTAGATGTGATGAAATTTTGATTCGATGAAGTAATTAATTACATATAGTACGTCAACGGTATAGCTTTCCTACGTTTTTGGTTTATCTGAGTTTCTACGACAATGGTGTAAAGAATACAATTGATACAGGCTTTCGGAGACAGCACGTCTCATTTGTTTAATGTGTTTTGCATATTTGGGACCTTACCTTATCGATATACTCAACAACTCAAAGTGCTAGCGTCGTCAATAGGCTTCTGGATGTAAACAGAGGTATTTTGTAAGTAAATATTGTAAGCTTTGTCATGTTTAAGTTAGGTATGTATGATTATTGCTGTTCATTTGAAATGGCAAAGCATACTGCAATTCAACCGAAGTGGGCTGCCATTGTATACTTGTTGCTGCATGTCGCTCAACTACGTAATAAACCATTTATTCATTCCTTGCATAAAGAGTTTTGCTTTTGGCCGGGCGCTTTCGAGCATACTATACTACATGTTGCCCGAACAAGTTAGCCTGGAGTCCAGCCTTGTTAGCTTTGGTCCGCTCCCGACAGTCACTATCCCGCTAACACGGCGAACTGAAGAAAACAACGGCGGGATATCGTCACCGTCGGGAGCAGACCAAGGCTAACAAGGCCGGACTCCAGCTGGCTACGAATAAATACCATTAGATTATCATCAGTACATGCGTCTGCTTTGTAAATTGTTGAAAGGGTAATTAGCATAATAGATATGTTGTTCCCGTGTCAAAATTCGACAACAGTGGGAGGCATGCAGAACTTCCTCCCCAATGTCATACGACCAGAACTAGCCCATTCAACACGACAAAACAAACTATTCAAATCACGTAACATTATGTGCACACGGGGGGTCATGTTCTGGTTTCAGTTTCGAAGGCTTAACAGAACGACTGAGAGTCCTCTAAGGAGAGGTTTAAAAACATTTCTCTCGTCTCTCTTTGTGACCGACGGCTCTAGTGGGTCTGTACGTCTGATCACCAGCTCGAGTCTGATTGAAACATTACAAAGCAGCACAGTTGTGGCTTGGTGAAGATCGTTGCCTGTTTCGTCAAACTGACAGCAAGACTAAATTCTGGCCAGCCGCCAACGTGTGTATAGGACGCCCGCGTTGCTTGCAGTGTTTGACTCTCGAGCAAGGACTAAATCAGCTTGTCATCTCAGTGATCCTACACAATCTTTTATCAACGACGTTTCTTTCCAAATTTTGCTAGAAAGATGTGGGCTGTGGTCATTCTCAGTCTGTCTGCGTGGTCTCTGTTGGGAATGCCTGTCGCGAAAGCAGACAACCCACACGGATGTCAGGTATGGAGTACAACGGAAGTGACATGCGTAGATGCCAACCTCAAATATGTCCCACCAGACCTGCCTGCGTCCATTCTGCGATTGGATCTACAGGACAACTGGATAAAAGAATTCCACAAAGAGTCTTTCGGGAGTCTGAAGCGCTTGCAGTACTTGGATTTGAGTCGGACCGGTATTCGGTATGTAGAAAACGGGACATTCGCGTCGATGAAACATTTGCGGACTCTGAACCTATCAAGAAATAACCTAGGAGACTCTCAGTGGTCCAACATTACCTCGTCTCTTCCGTCGCTACAAACTCTTATCCTTTCGAACAATCGTCTGCAGCACTTAAACAGGTGGTCGTTCATGGGTATGTACAACCTGACCTTCTTGAACCTTAGCTCTAATGTTGGATGGTCCAGTAATATTGGTTTCGAAGGGTGTGCGTTATGTGGGCTGCAAAGACTACAAGTGCTTGACATGTCGCACAATAAGTTACGAACTGAAGATCTACCCGATAGGCTTTTTCATCCACAGTCGGAAATAGAGTTTCTGGATTTATCCGGTAATTGGCTTCGTGATGATTTGTTAGAAAAGGAGGAACTCTGGTCAAGACTGACAAGACTACGAACACTGAATGTTAGACGAAACCTCCTCTCCATTCCTAAGTTTGCACAGTCCTTTAGAAACCTGACATCCCTCAATCGAATCGACATGTCACGCAACAACATAGAACAGTTCTGCTTTCAACACGTGGTTCCCATTTTGGACTTACCGATCCATGACTTACTTTTAAATCACAACACGATTTCTACATTTGAAAAGGGAATTCTGTTACGGCTACGGCATTTGAAAACACTGAGTCTCAAATCAAGTCAACCTTTACGGTCGCAAACGATATTAACAGAACTACAGCATACACAGATACAAAAGCTAGAATGGGGAACAACAGTTCGTGGGGCCTTTGCCATAGATAATACAACTTTTGGACGACTGCCAGATTTAGAGGAACTGGACATTCACGGGCCAGGGTTTTACCAATTAGAAGAACCTAGTAGTGGTCCAAACGTGAGTACTGTGAGGGCACAATTCCTACAACATTCAAGAAACCTTACTAAACTGAACCTGGGATGGAATAACATTGATATAATTGATGGCAGTGCGTTTAAAGGATTGGGGAGATTAGAAAGACTTGAGTTGCAATTCAACAATATCGAAACTTTGCCGGCCCACGTTTTCGACCCTCTACGCTCTCTTACATACCTAGATTTGACCTTAAATAAGTTACAGACCATTTCGGCTAGGCCTTTCAACAGTCTCCTAAATCTCCAATGGTTATATCTAACCAGTAACGGTATAATTCATATCGATAATACAACTTTTATACGCCTAAGGTCTCTCACCCATCTCTACCTTAACTACAATTCCCTCGTCACTGTCAGAAACGTTGTAGGGCCAAATCTTAGATATCTCACTTTTAGAAGGAATAGGATTACAGAGCTTAAGGCAAATGAATTCTCAAGTCTGGCAAATTTAGTCTACTTGTCTCTGGAAAGCAACGATGTCAGCAATATTGAACCTGGTGCATTCCAAGGTCTAGGAAAATTGGAGGAACTTGATCTAAGCGGTAACAGCATCACTACTGTAACGAGTAAGATGTTTCAAGGCCTCGAAAATGTGACAGAGTTGTATCTCAGTTCAAACGATATGACAAAAATTGAACCGTATGGTTTCTACGGTTTACGACGTTTGCCAAGGCTTCAAATTGGTTCCTCACTTAGCGCAATTCCGCCATATGCTTTTGTTGGCCTGGATAGTTTAACTACATTAGCCCTCAGTCATAACAGAATTATCAAAGTAGAAAGGCATGCATTTGACGGTCTGCCTAACATAGAGATATTTGCTTTGTTCAGAAACAAAATCAGTCTCTTCGAAGAGGAGACATTTGGGAGAGTCGTTCGACGTGCTACTCGTGTTTCGTTAGATGATAACCCCTTCTTCTGTGACTGTAGGCTTCTTTGGTTTGTGGAATGGGCGAGGGAGAATCCTAGCAAACTAGATTTGTCAACAAATCTGGAGTCGTACAAATGTAATGCGCCGCCCGAATATGCCGAAACATATTTGTCAAACTTTCACATCAACTGTACGTCACCAGTAGATACTGATACAGAATTCAGGCCTGACCCGCTACTAGCCTGTGTATTATCCTCTTCAGCAGTTCTGTTCTACATGTTTGCAGTAATCCTGGTCAGTCATTACCATTGGAAGATTAAGTACTTGATGTTCTTGCTAAGACGTAGAAATGAGAACGATGAAGAACCAATGAGAGGCCGTAGGTTTGTGTACGATGCTTTCGTAGCACACAACAGCGAGGACATTAGGTGGGTGGTGCACGAACTCTGCCACAACTTAGAAGATGTCGAAGACCAACCCAGATACAAACTCTGTATCCACCAGAGAAACTTCTTACCCGGTGCCCCCATTGTAAACAACATCGTCAAAGCAATCGAAACCAGCCGGAAAACCATCTGCGTGTTGACCAGGAGCTTCCTGCGGAGCGGCTGGTGTGAGTTCGAGCTGCAGCTGGCTCAGACTCCGGACAACTTGTTTGGCAAGGGCGGCAGTTGTCGGCTGATCCTCGTCTTCTTGGAGAAGATTCCGCGACCGCTGCTGAAGAAGTACAAACACTTGGAGGCCGTGATGGACCGGGACACGTACCTGGAGTGGCCGGGGGACGCACGGGGCAGGCCGCTGTTCTGGAGACGTCTGCGAGCCGCCTTGGGGAAACCCGTGAACAATGAACAGGCTGGGGACGGTGGCATGAGAGACGACGATGGACACGAACTCGTACCACTTAACATGATGTAATGTATCACTACGATTGTACTAGTACATGTAATTAAATTCACGGAACTCGATTAAAATTTAACCCACGAATGATATTCCTCATACATATCATTCTTATTGTAGCATGTCTTTACGCTTGTTTCCAAAATTTACCATGTTAGTTACTGCATGCTGGTGGCAATAGTGTAATGCAGATGGTATACTAAGTATCAAGATGAAAAAGAATTCTGCAGTTAGTGTTTTTAATTACTGCAAGTGTAAATAAGACTTATCTTACAGGCTTTGTGTGAATTTATCTGAGACAGAACATTATGAAAACTCATATCTTTTCCATACTTACTGCCTGCCTTTAAAGTTAATCATGCCTTTAAAGACAGCGTTGTTGACAGTTAAGGAAACAAAATACACCATTTAAGTTTTTTTTCTTTAAGTGTTGATTCTGTGTGATTTTGTGTAGCTTTCTACATTCTTTAGTATTCTGGATTTATTTGCATTTGAAACACACAAGGATACTCAGACATATACCATGATCCCAGTCAAACTATACTTTATTATGCTTCCAAGCATGTAAGAACACATTGTTCCATCTTGTTGGCTCCAGCTTTACTGCAAGGTCTTCCCTAGTTCTCTAGATATATACAGGAAAGTGTCCATCAGTGATTTCTAGGAAATGTGATGGAAAAATCTGACAAGATGACAAAAATGGCCACGTGTTATTCCAAGTCTCCATGTGTAACTTTAACCATCTTTTGAGCAATATTTTCACTCAATTCCCTGGTGCGTTATTCGATTCCCTCCTAAAATCTTTCTGTCCTTAGCAAAACGATTAGTTTCTTGGACATTCTATGTCCAAACCGATTTAACCTTTTTAATACCATATGCTCATTCATACAAGAAATCAGTAATGGTACATTGCAGATCAGCTTGAAAGTGGCTAACTCAATACTGGTATTGTGTCATACTCTGAAATATGTATACACATCCGTATTTGTCTCCTAAATCCTGCCACATTACAATGGCATCTTACCTCTTTGTTATTTGGAACACCAGTAATATATTTTACACACAGAATCACAGTTAGTACTGTAGTTGCCCTTGACAACCAGTTTTACCCTGACAAAAACACCTGAGCCATGCACTTTACAGTAACTTTCTTAATACTGTACCTCTGGCCATCCACGGACCAGCAAAACAACGGCAAATAAGGAGGCACCATTTCCACCCAACTGTATGTCTACACGTACTGTGTGCTGATGTCATCTCTTATAAATTGTGCTCTGTGCATTTTTTCACATTTTGTTCTTTTTTTTTTATTTCCTTAGTTTTACGGGGGTACAGACAATTCTTGAGACGATAAACCCTTGCAATCCAGGCTGCACACCAATTCGCTACTCAAAATGCTGCCTTCATAGCTAAGAAGGCTCCGCCCCTTAGGCTTTACCAAAAAAATGTTAGTCTTACGATTTCCTTCCTATGAACTACAGGCTCTGTGCAAATTAGTGCAAAACCAACATGGAATATTCCATCAATCCGTGTGAGACAATTACAACTCTAAACAGCACTTTGCCATTGCGCTACATCTTCAGTGATCACTCTGAAGTTACCAGCCTGTTAAAAAGCAGACACCAAGCCAACACATATCCATCAGTACACCTGCCGGGGTTAGAACTCAGGACTCCTGCTTCCCGATGCTGAGGGTGTTACACATAGTATTTTTCTTGTTGTCTTTCTTCTTTTTTTGTATTTTGAATTTTTATTCTTTTTTTGGTATTTCTTCTCTTTGTTGTGGAGAAGCTTTGTACACATGACTCTAGGCCTGCACTGCAGCCTTTTCATCTGACTCTTCTGCTGATTTGTTCTTCAGTTTGTAGTCGTTCAGTGCAGCTCGGATGGCGTCTTCAGCGAGCACTGCAAGGACAGCAAAAAAAAAAAAAAACCCTTGACATTTTAGAGCACAGACTACATGAATTAGGAGAAGTGTGACCCCAAACAGGTTCAGCTCACTCGAAGAGCTTATCTTCTATGGGTTATGACAAGAAAGATAGTATACGCACAGTATATACTTGTTCACAGCTTTGGTGAAATTTCCCTTGTTCTTTCAACAAGTAAAATGAACCCTGTTCATGGTTTAACATCCCGTTCTAAGCCTACATCCAATTTCAGAAGTGTGCATCTTGTGATTTGAACTTCTGACCTCCTGGTCGGGTCGCTAACCACTGCACTATGAATGCTACGCAGGTATCTCTGTCCAGTTAACGCCAACATAAAACTATAGTATTAATGCTATTTTTTTTTCCAAATTTGTCATAGTACATGAAATATAGACGCTGTAAGCAGCACATGCTGATTCAATATACCAGATAAATTGCCCTTCTCTATTCCGTATGTACAATGATTTGTTAGCCGCTCTGTATATAATGCCATCCTGAGGACTGTGTTTTCTAGTTTTATGCCTGTCATATGAGCAACAACAGGGATACATAATCCTAAAATTCTAATTGACAAGCAGGGTTGCGAACAATTGGATAATGCACAATATTACCGGTACATCCATACATGAATGGTGATGATAATTTTACTTACTTGAGCAGTGCAGCTTGACAGGTGGAAGACACAGCTCCTTGGCAATATCTGTGTTCTTGATGGTAGCAGCTTCATCCATCTGTGAACAACAAGTGTTTGGCTTTCAACACTCTTTTTCTTACAACCCTGAACTGTGACCATAATTAAAATGCAATCTACCATTCCAAAACAAAATAAAACATCTCCTTCCTAGCATTTCTGAAGGTACTACACTGAAATGGTGGATAATCGTACTTAAATTTTAGTTAGCCTGGATGCCAGACTGTTTCCAGGGCCTATCCAGGCTAGCTCCTTATGGACTACATGCCCCCAAGGAAATTTTTACCACAAAACCCCCTGAGTTCGACCTTAAAACAAGAACATATCTTATGAGATATAACGCTAAGTAGGGTCTAACTCAGGGAGGCCTGTGATAAAATCTTAGTTGTTATAATATGTACTGTTTAATTTTTCTGAGACATCTGTCATCAATACATTTCAAGAGGGCTTTTGATGCAGCCACAACTGAAGCATTTTGGAGACTAAGTTTCTACTCAGTAAAATCCAGCAGAACACTGACTTACCGACTTGCCCTTGATCCACTCAGTAGCCAGTGAGCTGGAAGCGATGGCCGACCCACAGCCAAATGTCTTGAACTTGGCATCAACAATCTTCCCATCATCATCTACCTCAATCTGTGTGTAAGAAAGAAAAAAAGATTTAACTTCAACAGTCACCTGTAATTATGGCACAGAGCTCTTTAAGTAAACAACAGCTTACCTGTTTGAGCTACACTGATACCTGATAGTAATACCAAAATCATTTTCATTGATTTTCATCCCAATCAAAAATCCTCATAATAGCTATAGGTTTGACCCCTGACATCAGACCTAAAACCCGCAGACAAGGCCGACACTCCTAACTTCCAGGTTTCGAATGCTATACACACACACAATGCTATTTTCTTGCAGGGAATGCCCTATATCCTGGTTAAAACCGTGCACAGCACATAGGGCATCCATCGGTATACAGGATATACCAGGGGGTGGAAACATAAAATCAACAGTATAATTCATATAAAATAGCAACATCCAAAATCAAAGCAAATGCTGTTGTTCTGACCTGTAGCTTCATGACGTCCCCACAGGCAGGGGCTCCCACCAGACCTGTCCCCACTTTCTTGTCGTTCTTGTCCATAGATCCCACATTTCTGGGGTTCTCATAATGATCTATCACCTGGAGGAGGAAGTCAGGATTTATGTCATAGTTCCCTTCCATTTAGCCTAGTTTAAAATCATTGTATAAGTTAAGTCTTTTCCTCTACATCCATAAGACCACTTGTGGTCCTTTTGTGCATTTAGCCATCGGGAATGAATATGCAATAAAGATTATTATTATTATTATGCCATACTTCATGGAATTAGATGGCATGATGCTACAGTATCTATGCTTTTGTAACCTAGTTTAGCCAAACTTGATTTGTTGCCCACCAATGTTTGTTTAATAAGAAGTAGGCTAGTACAGGGTTGGAAAAGTTTTCTAAAATTCACTTGTCCTATCGGGCAAGTACATGAAAAATTTACTAGTCCGAACCAACTTTTCACTTGCCCAAAATTTAAATGTCATATTTTTCGCGGGTTTACAAACATAATTACTGGATTAGTCTGATAACTAAGACCATTTCAGAGGTTTTTGTGCCTCTTTTGTTGATAATGAACCAGAGAAAAACAACAACAAAAGCCTCAGCACATATGCAACTGGCAAGGGCTTTACTAAAGCCTCTGAAATGCCAATCGGGCACACTCCTAGTCCTACTCTTAGAAAATCTCACTTGCCTGATAAGACATGCGCTTGCCCGATTGGCACTTTTATTTGGCCGGGACAATCAGACTATTGGAATTGTCAAACCCTGCTAGTAGCTGCTTTGTGTACATGGACATTTGTACTGTTTCTTTGCTAGATGTTGGGTTGGGCCATGCATTGGAACACTGCATGACTTAACAAAAATTTAACTACAACTTACAAGTACACAAGAGGTTTGTTGAATGAGGGCTGAGATCCTCATAGTTCGAGTTTATGAGTGCAAAAAATGTCATAAGTTAGGTGGCTATGTCCCCAATGACCTTAGAATTATGTAAATATTGATTGTTTTGCATAAACTGATAAACCTTTCCTGATGACCTGTGTACTGTGTATAACTTAGGACTTTTCCAAACCTCAACAATCTTATGCCTTCCGACAAATAAGGGCCATGTCTTTCATTAAACAAATTTCGTAGGGTTTTAAAACACTTATCATGAAAAAAAATGAAGGGTTTCAAAATATAGATTATCATGATGAAATATATGACGTAACTTGTGAATAAGTTGTTCACTGAGGAACAGTTCAACTTGTGGATGCTTATAACCTTCCCCTTGTGACATAACGCCGCTCTACATCGTCTATCTTGCACGATTCAACCAGCAGCTACAAGTATGGATTTCATATTTTGCTAGAGGAAGAAGAAAACTTTCGATGGAACCCTTCCGATGCCCCCCTCCCCTAAAAATCGCGGAAGGCTTGCCCGATTCCCACTGCCATTTCGGCCCGTAAAACCGCCTGACAACACTTACATTCTCGTGATAACCCGCCGTCGGTACCGCTGCGGCTCTCGCACCCACCATGGGGCGCAGAGACTTCCCCAAATGTCTCAAAAGAGACATGTTTCTTCTTAAAACCACAGCAGCTGCAGAAAATGGTCACCTTCGCACCACGATATATAACAACGACGTCACACACTGATAAAAAATGTCATATCCCTTCGCATAGTTTCATAACAATCGTAATCTGGTGATCCCTTTACACTAAAAGACGTTGAGTACATCGCCGTTTTATATCAGTTAATGAATCTGAAAATACATTATTGGTGATATATAAAGAACCGTATTATAAAACCTTTCAAAAAGAGAACTATTTTGTCTCGGCAGCAAGATTTCACACTTGGTCAAGTGATGTAGTGAAGTGTCAAGAAGGATATCCCATAAGGCAATGCGGTCAAAATGGCGGACGATGATGGTAAAATTTAAACTTTTTATAAGTTTATAAGCATGTTCTGGCCTTTCCATTGCATATTGTGGATAATAGATAAAGACATATGACCAGCTTCTAAAGATTCTAAATTCTCACATGTGTAGTGTTACGTTTAATCTCTTTAGAGTATCAGAATTGGCGAGAAACTACCATAGTTTCAGGCTTGGAAATTCAGCTAGCTGTTTTGATGACACCTGTTTCCAAGTGACCAAATTTGTCATGATGGTAAAATGGAGCAGTTAAAAGAATAAAAATGCCTTTCAAAAGTAGATTGATATGATGAGAGAGTCAGCATCAAGCAGACTAAAATTCACAAATGCATCGTAAACAATTTCGTTACATTTTTTTCACAGATATTCCCCCACTTGAAGATATGTCAGAGTTAGTGGAGAGAATCAACACTATAAGTGAGTTCAAAGGGAAGAGGAAAACTGTGAGTGATTCAAAAGTATCTAGTTTTACTGAAGCAGGATCTGGTGAAGGAAAAAACCTTCCCACAACATCCAGCCCACCTTCCAGCAAGGTCACCTCAGGTCAAGATGGCAGCATTGGCAAAGGAGACAGCCAAGTTGTAAGTATAGAATGTAGATCCTGAAATATTTTATCACCATCATCTTTGGTACTGTTTGGCCCACAAATTTAGAGTTTTTTTCATGGTGCCTATCCACCATGAAATCATGTACTAATGTTACAATATTGTTCTGACAGGAAACGAAAACCACTACTACTATGAAGTTAGATTAAAATAAATAAATCTATTGAATAATTGAGTATTGTTCTTGAAATTGTCGTCTCATTATTGATACACAGGGTCTAAGAAACAAGCAGCATTGCACAGTGAAATTACATAACATGTTGATTATTTTTAAGTCTGTTTACATTTTTCATCTGGAAGAAGTCTGAGTTTAATTTGTTCTTCTTGCAGTCCAGCAGTACATCATCGGATTCAGTAAGCAAGAAAGAGACGTTTGGTGGAATGAAGAAAGGGTTTCTGTTTGGGTCAGGAGCAAAGCCTAAGAAGAAACCTGTCAGTAAACCTGCAGAGAAAAAGACTGAAACAGGACATGTAGAAAGCATTCCTGTTATAAAGCCCAAGGAGCCACAGGGTACAGGGTTGGAGCTTCCAGAGGTGCAGGCTGCTATGAAGTCTGCATCAGAACAACTTCAGAAAAACACAGGTAAACAAATAGCTACAGGGCAATGTTTTTGTTATAAATTACTTGTAGATGCCTGATATTATTGCAATAATGATCCATAGTTCCATACTAAATCCTTTTACCATATAACCTACCATTTTTTTGTCATTCACATTGTCATTTTTCTTGGCTTTGCTAGAAAAGTTATTCTTAGATTCTTTATTTGTATTTTTCTTTGCTAAAATTGTCTCTGTTTCCAAAGAAAAAGGATTGAGCAGAAAATGTATCATAGCACATAGGGAAATACTAGATTTGTCTTGAAGAGTAGGTGTTACCCAGTGCAACTGGCTTTAAATGTGAGTCATAGCAAAGTTGCCTTGCACTATATCAGCTTTTGAAAATTATGTTTTACCTTAAACATTACCCTTCAAGGTTGACCAAAGAAAGATTGCATAACACTGAATTTTGTACTCTATGATGCTTTGATAGATTGGGTCACAGAAGACTTGCTGAAGAAGATTCAGTCCAGTTCATCCTTAACATCCAAGATGGAGGACCCCAGGTTCCAACAAGCTCTAGCCAAGTTCCAGAGAAACCCTGCACTTGCCATGCAGGAATATGGGGACAACCCAGAGGTCCAGAAGTTCTTCACGGAATTCTGCTCCATTTTAGGTGAGATCTTCTTTTGAGCATTTAAGGATCATCGGTAATTGTTTTATGTAATATTATGTATTAAAAATGTGACCACTTTTTGGTGGAATGTTTGAAATCAAGCATTAATAATCCTATCTATAATAGTGACAACCTTTCCAAACACGTTGACCAGGTTTTAAGGCTGCAAGTGGCCTCTTTGGCAGGTTTGACTGTACATGTACATTTGCTCTCTGTAGCAATTTGAATAACTACAATCTCTAGATTACAAATTGCATGCAATGGTTACACCATGTTACTTAGCTAAAAGCAAAATAAAAGTAATGGTTTGGCAAGATATATAATAGCTAACCAGATATCTTCTGTATTACAGGTGATCACTTCACAAAGATAGCAGACCAACAGGATAGTGTTGCCCCACCACCGGTCCAGACTACCCCCACCCCTGCAGGTGCGGACATGAGGGTCCTGCAGAGCACAGATCCTCACCAGCCCACAGCAGAGGATGAGGCTAAGATGAGGGAGATCCTGTCCAACCCTGAGATGCAGCAGGTTCTGTTAGATAAGGATGTACAGAATCTGCTGCAGATGCTGAAAACAGATCCTCAATCTGCACAAAGGTAGTCTACAACTTACATTTTCCCAAAGGAGAAAACTTATTGTTTTTGCTGGTGTGTTCTTTCTTCTAGGATTTCTGTACCCCAGTACCCACCCCCAATGGCAGCTATACTAAGTTGGTGCACACGGGCATTCTTTAACTCTGAAATGTTTGTTTTTTCTTGTTCTCAGGCATGCCCAGTCTGCTAGTCCAGACATGCAGAAGAAAATCAGGAAACTAGTGGAAGCAGGCCTGCTGTCTTTTCAGAGATGATGGCTTATCTTAACATCAAAGCAGTTGTTTTTTCTTGTTGTGCAGCACTTCTCAGATACAACTCTTGAAATAAATGACCCATTTTCAATACAATGTACATATAGAATACAACACGGTGTATTCCATATCACCCAAATTTGGTGCCCTCGAACAAAAAGTGTTGCAACAGTAATGCTCCAACGTCTCAGGTATTCAAACTTTCGATGGCGCTGCATTCGGCCCGCTCGAAACAATTCGATTTATTCGAATGGAGCCCATGTGATACGCCTTTCGAACCTGTGCGATACGGAAGTTATGGCCCAGTCCGGAACACCCGTATCGAACGTTTTCGCATCACAGGTATGACATAGATTATACTACAGGGGTCTGTTCAAACTATGCACAGAGTTAGTCACTTCCCAAATCTAAGTAGATTTGGCACTGATCAAAATATTGTTTTTGTACGTGTGTGTTGGAAGTCTTTAACTGTTTCTATTTTCAAAAAGCAGTTAAACACATCTTGTTGTAGATTAGATGCTGATGAAGCAACATTTATTTCATTTTGGTCAAGTTGATGTACATATTTAAATGTTATACATGTATATGAGAAAATGATTCAAAGTAATTTGTAGTATGAGAGTTAGTCAAAGTAAGGAGTAACATCACATTATTTTTGTGATATCGATACAAGAATTGTAAGAATAAAACAATAACAATGGACGACTTTTATAATTCTATGGAATTATGCTGTCATGTTCAAACAAGTAATTATGAATTGAAAACTTCTCAAATAAAGTCATAAAATTTTCATGTTATTTCATCTGTGTTCTTGTGTATGTATCAATACAATGCAGAGCGAGACAATATCACTAAACATTAAAACATATGTCCTTGTGAGTTATGTAACATTGTTGCAAACAAATCTTGTGGAACATAAGTAACTTGTAGCAATCAATATAAATACTATTTCTCTTTCAACAAAAATCACAAGGTTATCTTCTGTCCCTTTTAGTACTACTCTAGCAAGGCTGTAATTAACATGCAGTTCCTAAACCACTTCTTCACTTCTGACTTTCTTGCTCCCTTCTTCATCACCCTTCTTGTCCTCCTTTCTCTTCTTTCCCTTCATCCTCTCTTCCTTCCTCTCAAAGTATGGGGTCAGGTTGTCAAAGTGCTTCTTGTACAAGCCACTGTACATGGTATCCTCACCAAGGGAGCTCTGGAAGAAGTCCCAGTCTGAGTTGATAGCTGTGGTGATGTCTACAAAATGTTCCTGTGAGCTCACGCACATGAGTGGTCGACATGAAGGCATGTATTTGTACACCTGTACCGTGTTATCTTTCACAGCTTGCGCCACCCACAGGTAACCGTTACAGTCAAAGGCGACGTCCCACACCTTACCCTTACAGGGGAGAGGATTGGACTCAATCAGCTGTGCATCCAAACGTGGTGCTACTTCTGTGTGAAGCTTGAACAGGATAACACTATCCAGCCCCTCCACCACAACAGCTACCAGTTTCCCTACCCAGTTACAGACCAGTTTGGACACCACCGGGGGTTTGTTGTCCTTCAGTTCCCCACAGAACTTTGCCAGGTGTTCTACATGTAGCTCTTTGCCTCTCAGCCAGTCCCATACTCGGACTGTACCATCCCCACCCCCTGAGAGGAGTACCCCGTCAGGGTAGGGGGAGAGACACAGCGCAGTGATGTACTCTGTGTGACCAAGACAATAACCGTAGATGCTGTGTGTGTTGGGATAGTGGCTGATGCGAATCTTCTCATCTCTGTCACACGTGATGAGGAAACTGTCGTCATCTTTGATTGCAATGTCGAGCAGCATCGACAGGTGGCCAAGAAGTAGCGTACCGGGAGCTTCGGGATCCGACACTGAGAAGCTGTAGACGTCGCCGGATTTGTCGGCAGCGAGAATGGCATCTCCCTTGAAGGTAAAGACCAGAGCGGTACAGCGGCGAGCAACAGTCCTGGTGCTAATATGTTTCCAAGTAGGTGTGGTCTTCCACAAAATCAGTTCCTTATTGTCTGTGGCCACTGCAAAGTACCCATCTGTGAAAAGAGAAAACATGTCAGTTTTGCTTTGGAAAGATTTTTTTTCTGCATAACCGCCCGTATGTAATAGCTCAGTTTTGTATACTAGGCTAGGTACAAGCAGCATAAATTACCTTTCCAAAGGGCACAACTTTAGGACCTGCTGGTGATTCTTTAGATTCCAAAAAAATGCAACTGAAACCTTAGCCGCGCCACAAGACCAGAGACAACAACAGTCAAGAAAATTTGATGACACACGTCTCATCTAGAGACAACAATATTTTTGTGGTTGATGATTACCAAATAAAAGTTACCTGTATAAGCTGTCAGAGTGTTTTTACTCACCGGGTACTGAACATGCACGTGCAAGGATCTTGTCAGAACCTGGGCCCTCACCGCCCCCCTCCCCCTTAACTTTTTCGTCATCCTTCTCCTCCGAAGTCTTTGAACCCTCGGTCTTCTCCTTCTCATTTTTGGCCCTGCAGACGATACTGTGAGAATAGACAACATCGTGTTTACCATACCGGTCGTACACTTTGAAAGAATTGCCGCTTTCTACCACGAGCGACTTTTTCATGCACACTAGCGACGCCATTTTGAAACTTGTTCTATTGCTAACGGTCGTCTTAATCGAATTAAGCAATGCCTGTCTTTCTTCAAAACTGTTGTGACACTATATCCCCAAAAATCAAAGAACGAAACACTTAAAAATACTTCATAATAGGAATTATATTATTCTAATGAAAAAAAGTTGATTCAGACTCGAATTATTTGGTTATGATAAAATAATATATTTGGGCAACATTATCTGTGGACAGCCCTAGCTGAACGCGGGACCTTGAAGCCCAAAATGTCGGCTTACGGAAGCTCTCAGATCGGTGCTGGCCCTTCTTCGGCCAATGCTGTGCCCGGGGAGCACGTTTTAGAGCAGTTTATGACCGAGGTAAGTCCTAGATACTTTAGTCTACACTTCTGGGAGTTTTGTTTGTGGTTGTACCAAGGATTTCATGGTGAAAATCGAAGGAAAACACGCAATGTTTTGTGATATAAAATCTGGATTTATTTACAAATTTACGTACATGTGACGATATCAACGTCGGAAAGACGTTTTTCGTGGCTTTTAGCTTAGCCTAAATTCCTTATACTAGGGTAATATTCTTGAAGAACTAGTCTAGATGTCTTTTGTAACTTCTTGTGATGTGACTTGATTCTTTACTGGTTTGTTTTCGTCTGTTTGGCACATGTCAGTTGTTGAATATTTTTCCAGGCCACGCCGGACATTTTCAATAACAACGGAGAAAGCGAAAATAGGTCATGACAACAAATACACAAACAACTCTCTGTTGTTAGTAAAATCACACGTACTTGGCGTTTTAAACTTTAAAGGACCTGTGAAATTTACTTATTCATATTTTGTTTACACAATTGATAGGTAACATTATATAAAAGATTATGTAATGGAATATTTGCGTAAATATAACGTTTGATATTATGTAATAGTAATGAATTATGATGATTCACAAAACGAAATATCCAGGAAATCTCATGCTAAAGTTGATACCAATAATGTGTCAAAACAAAGAACATTTTAACCATTTCTAAAATTATCATGCATGTATTCACTGTTAATATTTCCCCCTAACTCTAGTTGAGTGACAAATAAAACGAGTGATAAATAATGAGAATGACAAATAAAACGAGTGGGAAAAGTATGTTGCAAGTGACAAGAATCACATGTACATCTAGAAAATAGAGCAATTTGGTAGTCTGTCATAAAAGTAAGAAGAACTTCCTTGTTCAGCAATTTCAGTTAAAAGTACATATCTCATTATCTGTTTCACACAACTAGAGTCACAGTGAGTTGTTCTTGTACTCTTTACTGCACACTCCTACATACATTGTGAATTAACATTTGACTTGAGACACTCAAGTCGAGAGCTTGTTACACACTACAACTGTAGTACAAGACATGCAATATATTATACAAGTAGGTCTGCATGAGTGGTTCTTGTGCCCAGGTTACAACACATAGGGTCCTGGGAAGGAGAGCACATTTTCTCCACAAAGAACCATGGGATACTTATTACAGAACAACTTACCTGTTGATGATATTTCAGGTGAAGGAGATTGAGGTAAGAGACTCCGTTCTGACCTCCAAACAGCAGATCGACCGTCTCCTCAGGCCAGGAGCAACCTACTTCAACCTCAACCCTTTTGAGGTATGTGTTTCCTGTATTTTTCTTTTTTGTGAACAAGGCATATTGTGACATGTATTTGCAGTGTCCTAAACTTTTTAACGGAGGGTCTCATAACTTAAATTTAAAAGTTCAACTTTTCATTTCACCAATGTTAGCTGAATGAAAATTGTTGCATTTTGACTAAAAATATATGACTGCATGAACATGGCTCTCCCCTGCATAAAAAGACAAAGTAAAACTTGTTCTAAGTGTTGCTACTGTCTATGTTATGGGGCCCTCAATTACATATTTTATTAAGTTGATATGGATGCAGATGTCCAAACCTGTCTTTCTCCCCCTAGCTTCTTGTCAACTTTACACACTTCATTGTTAATTCAGAAGAACTTAAAGTTTAAAGTGCAGTCTACAAGCCTAGAAACTATATTTTTCTAGTCTCATCTCCCTTTAAATTTTCTGTTTTCTAAGCTGTGCTATGTTTGTTGTTTCAGGTGTTACAGGTAGATATAGATGCTACACCTGCTGATGTAAAGAAGAGGTACAGACAGGTGAGTCCACTGGTACTTTACAATGATAGATCCTCTTATGCTGTAGGTAAAGAATAAAGAAATGTTAACAGTAGTTTTTGTGGCAAGCTCTAAAAATAGCAGGCCTCGAAATACTTTTTTTAGCCAGGTTGCGCAGGCGGCAACCTGAATCAAAAACCAACTTGCGCCATCAGCATTTCAGGTTGCGCCACTTCCAAGTTGTTACTTTCTCCAAATTAGCTACTTATCAATTATCTGTATAAACAGTTCATTTCAGTTGAAGAAATATGGCGAAAAAAAGATGCAGGGCAAATTAGCGCACTTTTCTCAATAAACAACATCCATTTATCGATCTTTTGAAAACAAAGGCTGCAACAAAAATAATATCTCAAAGAACCGTGAAAAAATCGCGACCTCCGTTGAACAGTGCCGACCGTGCACCCCTCCCCAGTATAGTCATCGTCACACTAGCTGTTTTTCCCGCATTCCATCGACAGTATTATCCCAAACAAGCAAAAAAAAACCTTCAAAATAAGCCTATACATGTACTTATCGGCAAGGACGTAAGGCAGTCAATGAGTTTTCGTATTTACATTGTCAAAGTTTCATGCCTTGCTGCGTGATTTTTCCCGGGAACACAGTGTTGGGTCATCAGATATTCCACCAATAGCAGCACCCAGGCAAGCTACGTCACGCCGAAATGGCCAATGGGGTATGACTCTCGCAATTCGCGAGATGTGAGTTAGTGCGAGATTTGGCGCGAGACTTGAAGTTAGATTTAAAATGGCGGCTCTATAGCAGCCGAAATCCGCAGATTTTGAACTTTGAGCGAAGTTTCCAGCGGAAAATTAGGGCTTACCAAAGGCGTTCATCCCCAAAACAGGGTGTACATTTTCTGATATCTTGTTAGTAAAGGGCCTGTAACTTAAGGATCGTTTTGTTTACCCAAAAAATCAAGTTGCGCCGTGCGCAACCTGACTTTCTGAACAACTTGCGCACAGAGAAAACAACTTGCAAGTGGTTAATTCGAGCCCTGCATAGCCTCATCACACTAGGAATACATGTGTTTATGTTCTGTCTTGCTAAACAACTTACTATGAACAGGAACATTGCAAATACTCATTAAAACCCGTTCTTCAAGGTCTCAGTTATGCAAATTTGCCCTGCCACATTTCGAAAACTTGGCGGTAGGTCGATCTCGCTATAAGTATAACACTACAAACTAAACTTTGTTATTGGGAGAAATAAGACAACACACTAACTTTGTCTAGATTAACAACTTTAGTCTCTGTTTTCATCGTCAATCATCGTAAACAAAACAAAACAAAACAAAACAGGATGATCAGAAACATGTGCCCACCGGGTGCATGGCACGGGAAATCCCCGACCTCGTTCAAGTTCGTTATCGGCAACACAGCGGAAAAATAAAGTGCTCATATAAGAGGTGCTGGACATAAAAAAACATCAAGTATAACTTTGGTTCCTTTTGATATGAGTTTTGAGCCCGCAAAATCTCTGAAAACGGCAGAAATTTTCGGGATAAATACACTCCAAAATGGCGCTCGAGAGCTGTTCTTTATCCTAGCCAATCACAGCGCTAGCTCCCCGTGACGTCGCTAGCTTTCCCAGATCTCGCGAGAAGTCACAAATCAAAACATCCTTGTTGTTACGGCACTGAACTTTAATCGGACGTTAGTTGTTTTGTTTTTTCTTGCGACAGTTAACCGTTAACTTTAATTTTCGCTGTTTTACAATTTAATTTAATTTTCGCTGTTTTACAATTAAATTAAATTTTCTCGGTTTTGTAATTAAATTTTCGCGGTTTTCGCGCCCCAAGGTGGACGGCCTCCCAGCTGAGGTCTGGCGGAAACACTGTTGGCAAAGTAGTGCTTCAGCCTAATGTTTGGTATAAATTCAGCAACTCTGCTTAACATGTCTCTATTTCTTGTAAATGTTTCCACAGTTGTCCATCCTAATACATCCTGACAAGAACCCAGATGACCATGACAGGGCAGAGGCAGCTTTCGATGGTAAGAAAACAAGACAATAACAACGTAGAGTCCAATGGTTACAATATAAAGAGTTACATCTCTTAGCTAGTATGCGTAGTAACACTCTTTTGACATCTTTCAAAGTTTTGCATCACTCTTAATCAAAATGTGTAGTTTTTTCTCTTTTATTCAGTGTGATGGAAACGTTAGTGGTCACCTCCAGTTCTATTTGTTCCTACAGTGTAAGCATTGATGTGTGAGCTTATATTGAAGTGTCACACTTTAACCCACATACATGTTTTGTCCATGTCAAAATACAGCCTGCAGCAATACCTGCCTCTCAAACGTAAGTGTAACAATTATCCTCAGTCTTAAAAAGTAAAGATTGTGAAAGAGTCACTGAAAGTGTGACCATGATCCATTTTTATTTTGCCCCCCTCCCCCAGCTGTCAACAAGGCCTACAAGATGCTGGACAATGAGGATGCCAAGAGGAGATGTATGGATGTGGTGGAGGAGGCCAAGGCACATGTGGAAAATAGGGTGAGTTTCTCACTATAGTTTTCATATTGTTACAATATAGTTACAATGGTTTTCAAACTACAAATGCAAAGAAAATGTGCTGCAAATCATATTAAGTAAAATAGAAATGTGGAACTCATCCATCTTGATATTTGTTTTCAGATAAAAGAGAAGAGGAAACAGTTGAAGAAGGAAGGCAAGTCCAGTACAGTAGAGGAGGATGACCCTGCTAAGGTATATGATATTCTGTCTTTTACTTTTGACTGGAGTGCTACACAACCCTCATTATAGAATTCCAATTAATCAGTATTAGCAAATAAAAGTCCATACTATGCCTTACTCTATGTGTTGTTCTGATATAGCATCCTTTGGCACACCTCTGATATCAGAGGAGGAGTAATTTGTAGAACTGATGTATTTTCTAGGCTAATAGTTTTGTGATAGAGGTACAGTTTCCACAAACTGGAACAGTACTAGTTGTACATGTATATGTGCTGCTCACAGTCCATGGTTTTATGTATGTACTGCTCACAGTCCATTGTTTATTGTCCCCAGTACAAGCATGCCCTGTGGGTGATGATGTGTAAGCTGTTTGCAGACAGGGAGAGGAAGAGGAGGGAAACAGAACAGAGGGAAGCTGACTTAAGGTATGGCTTGAAAACATCTTATTATATAGAGCTTTTCACTCACTTTTTTTTATTGAAACTGGCCCAGCATGTTGACTGCTATGTTGTTGTCCCTATCTGCATTTCAATGGATTGTAGCTCAATTTTTCATCAGTCTTTCATCAGCAAGTTTTCATGTATTCCTCTGAAATTACCAACTCTTTGAGTTCTAGGCAGTCAATTTTGTTATATGGGGAAAGAAGAGCTAGATCTTTAATTGTCTGGAAACGCTTGAGGTACCCCTGAAAGGCAGACAGCTCTATGAACTGCTATGTGTTTGACTACAAGTACCCCAAAGCGATAGTCCCCAAAAGTTAACTCTTCAGTTAAATACCTCTTTTGTTACAGTTTTTGAAACTAATGTTTTCCCTGTGTTGTAGAAAACGAGCAGCAGATGAGGAGGCAGAGGAAGTGGAGAAAGCCAAACGGCAGAAGGAGTGGGAGAAACAGTGGGAGGTGGGTGGAGAATTTAGGGAGTTGTAGTGGAGAAAAACTATGTCTTCTAGTTTTAGTCATAACTGTTCTACAACCTCCTGTTTATTTTGTGTTTTGTTTCCAGTATAGGTTTATTTTTCGATGTAAAAGAATGCTACAGAACATTGTAGATTTTGGCAATAATTTTCATGATCACTAAATACTGTTTGAAAATGAGTCACCAACAATTCTTGTCATGAAACAAAGATTTTATTTTTGAAAATCACATCTGATTTTACGTTTCCGTAGTATCATCATCCGGTGTACGCCATAGTATGTTGTTGTCCATATATTCAGTCATTTAATGTATTGTAACCAACTGCCAACATGTGCTGGCAAAGCTGCTATGTGAATATAGTATTTACCATGTGCAGTAGGGATATCCTCAATTGATACATTTTGTAGCTTTATGTAGTGCCTAGAGTTGGATGTGCAAAGGTTAGGTGTAGCTGGTTGATCAAAGTCTCAGTGATCTAAATACCTGGTACAAAAGTGGAAGCTAATTTGTGTTGGTAGTAATCGTACAATGCCAAACTTTCTTCGAACACAAAGGCATACAAATGTACATGGATCATCAATGATCATTATTGATCCTGAAGAAGGCGACAGTGGTTGTTGAAAATTTGATCCGTATGCCTATTGCTATGAAAGTGTACAGAAGTGTTGACATCTTGCTTCTCCTGGCTTTCCACCCAGGCCAAGAGAGAAGAGCGTGTGGACAGCTGGAGGAGTTGGCAGCAGACCACCAAACCTAAACCTGAGAAGGAGAAAAAGGCCAAGAAAGAGAAGAAGCCTCCTCGCATGTTCAAACCTCCCAAACACAAGATGGAACAACGGTAGTATCCGCTGTAAGACGTCTCAAGTCTTTCTATCTTTCTAAGGAGATTTTCTGCCAGGACATGTGTTTGCTATTGTTCTAGTGCCTGTGGCCATTTCTGGTGATACTTTTGTAGACGACATTTGTACCTCCCCATAGTGTATAAAAGTAATCCTAGCGTCAACACCACTGCATCATGTGGTGAGAGCTAACAAAAAGAAAAGGCCCTCTATAACTTTCTTTAACCGTTTTTGAGATTTTTTTTTTGTTATTTCCAACGTTTAACCAGGGCTTGTAAATACTGATTTGGCCAATGCAATTAAAAGCAATTTGAAGAAATTTTGGCTTTAAGCCAAGCAACAATTTATGGCCTGGGGCCAGGAAAAATGTCTTGATTTAAGTATCTTGAATTTGCTGTAAGAGCCGGTAATCATTTTTGAACTGTTAAAAAAAATTATGGTGAAAACCCAGCTGAGCTGCCGAGACTACACGGTAACAGTACTAGAGGTTAAACAGTCATAGTCAGTCTTTGTTGTTTAAGTTAATTTAAACAAAACCTTGGCTATGTATTACAAGTATAATTACGATCAGGGTTGGACAAGTCCACTAGCCCGATTGTCCTGGGCAAGTGAAAGTGCTGATCAGGCAAGCACATGACCTACACTAAGATTTTTGCATGAGTGAGGTTATGATGTACTTTTCACACTTTTCACAGTCATGGCATCAAGCATTGGTCAACACAGAAAAATAGAGCCAATGATAAAAAGAACTCCTTTGCTGGAAGTGAAAATACGCAGAAAAATGTCATTTTGATTTCCTACAAGTGAAATGTTGGTTTGGTGTTTGGATTTTTTATGTACTTGCCCGATAGGACAAGACATGAGTTTTAGAAAACTTGTCCAACCCTGCACTATGCTAACAAATGTTGAGTAGTCAGTAATAATAGTAAACTTCAGGTTTTGTCCCTGCCAACAAAGACTATCTCTAAGGTCCTACCTCGTAGCATGTAATGTGTGTCTTTTTCAGAACTGAAGCAGGTTTTATATTAGTTTTGCACATACCAATGTCAATGAGTGAAATCAGGGGGGGGGGGTAGGCCATTAAAAAAACCCTCTCCAACAAAAGACAACAATATCCTAAGTCAAAAGCTTTACATTAAAATCAACCCACAGCATGAATGCAGGACTGTATTCATGCAAAGCAAATTAGATCATGACTGTTATATTAAAACAATGGCATATGTAGTTTTGTAGCTTTGCAGCCTCTCAAGAAGTTAAGACATTTCACAAAAATTATCAAAAATATTTACGGCGGCAAAAGACATTTGCTTGAGCATATCAACTTTGTATAGTGCTTTATTGTAAGTGTTTTGTCATTGCATTAAACCTGTCCCTGCTAACTTTTATCCTTGGTCAGGGTAAGGTTACAAGGTAGGTCTTGATAACCTTTCACATTTTGGTATATCATTGTCCTCCCCAGAATTTTTCAGTATAGTGGAGGAGCTGGCAAAAATAACCCGAACCAGCTCACTGCATTTTTATGGAAATAGTTTCATTTTGCAATGACAGAGGGTGTCAAATACTACAACAAGTCTAATATATTATAGTGATTCCTTTGTTGTGAAGTGGCAAAACTACTATTGTTTTGATCATTGCCCATTCACAAGTTTTTGCAGACAATGCCCACTGGAAAAGTGATGCCACTTGGCATAAAAATCTGAATTTTTATCAATTTTCGCAAGACTAACCAAGAATTTGAAGAAAATAGGGAAGAAACACACTAAATTTCAAAAGTAGAATAGTGGAGCTGGGCTGGAGTATAGTGGAGGGCCTCCGTTATTCCATCCTATGGGGAGGACTCTGGTATATTCTTAACCCTTTTTGTAAAAGGATATACCAGACGAAAACATTTCACACATTTCACATATAATTGTGAGTATGAAGCGTGGAATTTGATTACACAAGAAGATAATGGTTTATGTCAAAATTATTCGGCAAAAAGCAGTTACTCAAGCAACTGGATATGATTTTGGAAACAGTCAGACATTTCAGATAATAAAGACCATGCCTTCTGTAACAACTTTTGTAAATATTTTCAATTTCTCAAAAAAGCACATCTGGTGGAAAAAATATCAAAACCTGTCTATAGCGGCCACTCAAGGGACCGGACAAATTTGGCCACTATAGACAGGTGGCCTCTGTATAGAGGTGGTAACTTGTAGATAAAATACCAAAGGGACCGACAAAAAGTGGCCACTATGGACAGGTGGCCCCTCTGTAGAGGTGGCCCCTAATACAGGTTTGACTGTATATGGCTAGCCTATGTTTCACAGTCTCTTGCTGTCAGGAGCATGTGTGTCGATATGCTATACACATCTAACTTGAGGGAACCATTCCCATGCTAGCGGCCTGACCAGTGGAAGGGCTGCTAGAAGCTGGAAATATTCAGGCTATGTTGAGTCATGTGGTAAACCAGATCTTGTAATCATGTCATAGTACATTTGTACATTACCACTGACAATTTTATACCTCTAACTACAAAAGGAGATAATATATGTAGTTGCTTTGATTCCTCATAATGACAGTGGAGGATATTTTAGTATGGAAAATATGCATGTTAGCTCACACAGAATACTGGTACTACTAGGGACATGCTGTCAAACACTGTAAATCACCAGATGGTATGTTAACCATGTTCCTGCTTGATGTAACCCATGCACATGTGCTGTGATGAGCCTTTAGCAGCAAAAGGGTTAATAATGACATAACATAGTTTATTCATAGGGGCAGTTTATTTATAAGGGCAGCGTGTAGACTTCCATAATGATAAACTGTTACAGTATCCCTTTTGACATCTTTGAATTAAGCCTTGTTAACCCTTCCAAAACTGATCAGGACTGTAACTCTGGGCAGATTTACATGAAATTTAGCTCACAGCAGGAAAAGGGTTAAGGACTTAAGGTGCAACTTTGCCTGTACAATTTCTATTCCTACCCTAAGAAGGCCTTAGATGTACCATCATGTGTGCTACATGTACATACAGGTAACCAGGAAAATAGGACAACTTCTTGAGGATGCTCTCAAAGCAGCTTTTCAGCATTTTGTTTTTGTTATGATGATGACACTGGCAGCCGTGGTTACCTTTGGACCAATTTTGTAAACCTCTAACAACCTGTACTTCCACCTTTGTGGGAGACTCTTGTACACCAACAGTTGGAAATAAACATCTCACATTGTACAGTAGTGTCTGATGCTGTGTCACTTGGACAGATGTGTATGTGTGTGATCGTGTGTGTGTGTGCACATTTTGGGGTTGTTTCACATACTGTAGGTGGGTCTCTGGGTAGCTGTGAGATTATAACAATTTGTAGTACAGTTTCTGTTGTGGCTGTGGCTTTGTTATGACAGCTGAATGTATACCTGGAATTTCTCCCTATTAGGACAGTATACCAGAAGAGCCGTACCATGGATCAAAAGCGGCCTCTATCAATCAGTTGCAGTACTGTATCACAACTGATAACCGCACCAAGCTAGTTAACTATGAGCATAACTTCCTAGTGAGTTATCATAAAATCCAGATAGTTTCATTCATACTTTCTCCCAATTCAGTCCACTGATCCCCTTAAAGTGGTCCTTTAGCTTCTTCATGTTGTAGGAGTACTTACTGAATTACCAGATGGGCCATCTATGTGGCGTGGTGATTAGCAAACTCAGTTTTATGTATTCACGGAAAAAAAGAAAAGTTATTCTTTCTTAGCATGAAAGTTCATCTGTGTTGGTAGAATACATTATAGAAATTGCTAAACTTTCTTTCCAACACTGAATTAATATAGGGACTTACCCTAAATTTTCGGTCGAACTCCGTCGACCTTGTTCACAGAATGACCCTCTCTATCTCCAGCAGTGACGTCAGGAACACGCCACTTTTGCAGGAGGGGGTCATAAGTATCAGAAAGTCTATGCCTTCCCCGTCTCTGTTGAGCATTATTCTTTCTTGTTAGATTGCATATTTGTCTGCAAACAGTTCGTATTGTTTTTATCCACTGCCACCCGCAATAAAGCATAACCTTTGTACAATAAACAGATCTGATCAATAACGTGCTACTAGTATCTACACATATAGCAGTACAAAGTTCCGCTTATACGTGTGGCGTACAGGTGCGGTCATGGCGGAGGCCATACACAGCCAGATTTCGGGCGACTTTCTGGAGTGTACAATCTGTCTGGAGCCATTTAAGGAACCCAAGATCCTGCCGTGTCTTCACACCTTCTGTAAGGGCTGTCTGGAGAAGTTTGTAGGGAAACAAGGTGAAGGGAAGTTTCCATGTCCAACATGTCGGACCGAAACTGTACTTCCGGCGGGCGGTGTCGCCGGGCTCAAAAACAACTTCTTCGTCCTGAGCTTGAGGGACACCGTTCAAACTCACAAGAGTCTTGTTAGCAAGGAGGATGCCAAAGTGTCTTGTGGTGTCTGTGAAGAACATGTGGCTAACCACTACTGTGTTGTGTGTGCAGAGTTTTTGTGTAAAAACTGCACTCGAGTCCATCGTCTCCTCAAAACCACACGTAATCATGAAGTCACTGGTGTGGCAGAGCGTAAGGAGCTGCTGATCACCAAAACGTCATCATCACTGCCGACGTGCCCAAAACACAAATACGAGAAGCTCAAGTTCTACTGTGAGACGTGCCAGCACCCCATCTGCCGAGACTGCACGGTACTGCAGCACAAAGACCACAAGTACGTCTTGCTGACAGACGTTGTAAGGGACGTCAGGGCAAAGATCAAATACAAACTCGCAACTGCCGGGCCGAAAATTGAGGAATACCGGGATGTCGCAGGGGTCATAAATGAGAAGCAGGTAGAACTGAACACCAGGAGTAAGAAAGCTGCAGACGACATCGATGCAGCTGCGAAGGAAGAGATCAAGTATTACAGTGGCCTGGTCAGACGCAAGCAGACTGAACTGAAAGAAAAGTTAGCGGCCGTCACAGCAGCCCGTTCCAAGCAGCTCTCTGCTACAGCAGACAGTGTTGAGAGTACCTTAGGCTGTCTGTCCAGCACAGTGGACTTCTCTCAGAAAGTCGTGGAGCATGGCAGTGACTTTGACGTCATGAACGTGTACTCTGACGTCACGGCCCGGCTCGAGTCTCTGCTGAAAGGTCCAACCCCGGACATTCCTGACGACATCAGTTACGTCAGGTTTGATTACAGGACAGACCGAAAAGACCGGGAAATCATCTTTGGTGACATTGTCGGTACGTTTTGTGGTTATTATCGCAAAAGGGCGTCACATTAGTCGTAGGTAGTTCTACGACTTTGATTTTCAAGTAACTTAAACTCTTATAATTTCACAATACCGGCACATAAAGGAAAGTGTTATAGAGGCTTTCTCAAGATTATCTGAAACACCTTTTGTTGATATTTAGACGTTGGGTTGTGCCAAATATATGACTGGATAAATAGATTTTATAAAAGCTTGGAAGTTCATCTGAGTTGATAGATTAACATGCATTGGCATAATACCGGCCGTAAGACTTATACCGGCCGATAAAAAATAATGGAATTTAAAGAGATCTACACATGCAACAATAGTTATTTCTGAGGTATGCACACTTCAGACATCTAGGTGTCCAATACATCATTTACAAAGCATCGATAACAATGCATTCGAAGACAACAAGGCCAAAAGTTTTCAGTTCATTTTCGGGGCAGGCGAGCTCGTCGTGGGACAAACCTGGAGATGTCACGTTCATCGCCAGATTTGTAGATAATAATCACATGTGCTCACGGCACAAGACGAGCATGATTCAACAGCAATCTTGAATTTCTTTTGGTGACCTACAACTCGTGTAAAAGTGTGAAGAACCGTTGCATTATCGCCCGTATCTACGGCTGAATGGGTCAAATTGAACGTACGCCGCCATTTTCCCGCCATTTTTAATGCTACGCCAGCAGTAAAGTTTTACGTCATAGCGGTTGTAGCAGGACAAGAGAGACAAAATAATATACACAGAAGAAGTGGCAAAGGTAAGCTGTAACAGCAACATGTAACTGGAGAAAATGATGCGTTGATCATTTGCCAAATTAGCATTGCTTGAGAAATTGCAGTAAACCGGCCGGTATTATGCCAATGGATGTTACATTATGAGAAAGCTCAGGTGTTTTCAAACAAAACAGGAATTTACTCCCCGGAATTTTCGATGACTTTCTCGGTCTTGTTCAGTTTGTGCAAAAACTGCTAAATGTTTGTGCGACAAATGGAATCAAGGGGTACGAAACAGGTACAGATCCTGTCTTTCTGTTTTGTTGCTATGTTGATGGTACTTATGGCTTGCACAATGTTGTTGTTGTCTACAGCTGACTAGATTGTTAAATTTCCAAATTCTAAAACGCATTTACAGCTGTCTTTCCATCTGAATTTAGATCTACAGCATGAATGGTGTTCACATTAAGTTTATATCCATTACTTTTGGGACTGAATCGTCAGTCTTCTAACTCTGTCCACAGCTGACGAACAGACAACTGAGTTGTTGGAGCGGACCACCATGATGTTTACTGAAAACGCCCTGCAAAAGTTCAGACAGAGCAAACCAAACCAGAGGGAGACAGAGCTAGCTACATCAGCAGGCAAGTGTGTTCTTACGTGCGTGTGCCAGTGCACAAAATCAGCAAATTGCAAAATAGCAAATCTATCGGTCATCTTTGGTTGTTTTTCGTCTTCTGAGGGTGTTGTATTGTGTGCCTTACATTTCACCGCCATTTAGTCTAAAATGCAATCGTCCCCTTGAACTGTAACGGCCTACTTCTTTGCTTCGTTCCGATATATAAATACCCTCTTCCAAAAGGTCTTTGTGAAGTCAGAAGCAGGAACATTTTAAAGCATTGAATGAACTTAAAGAACCCTTATCCTTGTACAGAAAGCAATCTGCTGACAAAGCTAAGCTGCAAACTTGGTTCTGACTGGCGGCGGCTGGGAGCTGCGCTGCGGATCCCACAACCACGACTGGACAGCATACAGGCACGGTACAGCAACGCCATCCAGCGGACCTGTAAGGTAATGACGGTCTGGATGGGCGGAGGGGACCACGGACTTCCGCACGACCTCAAGCAGCTGGAGACAGTCTTGACAGACATGGACAGGGCTGATCTCTTAGACATTGTGAAAACTGCCTACAAGGTAAGTATGGTTAAGGAGACTTAGAACACATAGACAGGGCTTGTCATAGACATGGTACAAGGTACGTATGGTTGATGAGTCCTAAAACACATGGACGAGGCTGATTACATTGTGAAGTCTGCGCACAAGTAACGTATGGGTAAGGACTCTCAGAACACATGGACAGTTCTGATCTTAGATATTGTGAAAACCGTCCATTGGTTAGATTTCGGACTATTAGGAGACATGGTAGGATGTATCTTATGTACAAAGTCTATGCAAATTTCTGACACAGTCTTATTCATGAATTTTCCCATTTTCTTGCCACTAGGACTTCATAAAGGAGATGCCGGAGGTGGAGGTGGAACCTGAGGCTTCTGTGGATGACCAGGGGGTTACGACATGGTGAGTTACTTTTTTACTGTGTGCTGTAAGAAGTTTGATTTAAAGTACAGTACACTTGGTTCTGGCAAAAGTTGAAAATTCCAAGAAATTGTTTAGCTAGGTTCTTTTAGTAAACACAATGTTTCGTTAATGTTTTGCAGAATGTTTTTTTATGAATTCATTTTATAATTATAGCAATACATTTTATATAACAAACGTATTAGAACATTGCCACACCGAAAGGATTCCGTGGACATTTTTTTAAACAAGGTTTGTATTGATGTCGATTCAAATTACAAGTGTCAACTGCATTCAGTTTTGATTATGTTGAAAGTAATCTTGCATTTATTACCTTTGTCAATAAGGTTATGTTTTTAAGTGCATGTGTAGAAAAAGGATTCTGTGGACATTTTTGTGGGTACATTTGGTTATATTGACGGCTGACTCTGTTGGTTGTTAGGTCTGTACAACTGCCTGGCCGAGGGAAGTACGTGTGCAAACAAACCGACCTGGGGGTCGTTACCCCCTGTCCTGTCCAGCTGACCTACAGGACAGTGAACCCGTCTGACTACTGGCCGGAGAACGAGGACTGGGAGCTGATTGGTCCGCTCATCCACATCCAATGTAACCATGACGACGGCGTACCCGTGGAGCTCCTCCTACCGCACATCCTGGACCTGACACAGGAGGATGGCAGCGGTGAGGACAAGTGTTTTGCACACGTTCATTTCTTAGTGCGAGTTACATTTGAAGGTTGCGGCTAATTTCCTTCTCATCAACTCATCACCACCATTACTTTGTATTCCCCCAGCTCTTACTACGGATGATGTCAAGGCTGCCCAAGTTGTGGCGGGGAACATAACACTTCATCCTGCAGACATCACGCCCACCCACGTCATCACCAGGCATATGAAGGGAAGTCTGTGGGCCTCTGTACTGCAGAAACTCCGAGCTCTCTCCGCCAACAGGAGGGGACTCCTCACTCTCTTCAAAGCGTCTATGACTCAGGACGCTGTGGATGTAAAGGCTCACATCGTCTCAAACACTATGGATATTGTCAAGGTGTGTCGTTGTCATTTTAGTTTTGTGCTCAGGATTTTCTAATTCAGAAAATGAAAATTGCACGGCAGTCAATACTACCAGCACACCAGATCCATGTTCTTACAGGTTGTACTTTATGTGTTTTTTAGGCATTGCAGGAATACATGTCCCAGCTTGATCCAAAGTTCTACTGGTGGGACTCCATCACCTGCCAGGGACTCCGGCCTCACCAGATCTACTGTCTACAGGCGACAGTGGAGGGCGGAACCCTGGATCTTGCTGACCCAGGGGTGAGTTTTGAATGGATGATTATCGTAATAAAGATTATTGCATTTTATTCGAAGAAGACAAAATGCAAGACAAATAAGCAGGTAAATCTGAGTTCATTAACTTTTGGAAACGATGAACAAACGGTAAACAATTCCCACTTTCTGCCTCAAGGTGTTTCTTAATAAGAGGGTACATTTTCATTAGTAGTCAGTTAATGTAGGAAAATTCAAATAGTTGTTCATCAGTACATATTCCAACAACCTTTCGAGACAAATAATTGATGTGCTTGTATTGTCAGTAGCAGTCATTGGTCAGACGTGTTTAATAAAAGCACTGTTTTAGCCCCCTGGCGGACTGGAGTATGAAGACACCCTCGACTGCAACAGGATCTACCCATCATTCCACATGACTGTCCAGAGACATCCGGACAGTGAGCGACTGCAGCTGAATCTTCAGCTGTATCCGCAGGGGGAGGACACCAACGTCGTCTGTAGCTGCAAAAGGCGTTTATGTAAGGTCACCTCTAACTTAACTTCACAACGTGTCAGTAGTACAATTACATTATGGTCCTCAGCATATTTTCACATTTGACGACGTAAGATCTGTTATGCCACTTCTGCAAAAAGTTACATGACCGATTTAGTTTATTGCAGACGTGTTTCATGAAGAACGTGTGGTTTTGGGCACGACTTTATCCTGTGATTATTGATATGGCTTGACTCCAAGGATCATACTTTGTTTATTCTAGACGGAGGAGCTGCAGCTGGACAGATCACTAGTGAAGGTACGTTATCCCGAATGTTACAATTTGAATAATTCCACCGGGTGCCAATGCCATTATACCGCAACACGAGAAAACAAATGAATTTAATCAAAGTGATTTTTAAAACAATGTAACGTTACCAATACAGCATCAGTAACCTTGAGGTATATGCACTTAAGACATTCAAGATTATCTTCAGAAAGCCTCTACAACAATTTTTAATATATATTATATGGAGGTATTTTGGCACCCGATGAAATTATGAGAGTTGATGTTACGTCTTCAATATTCCCCCCTTTTTTTTTCATTTGTTGCATTTTTAACCACGGAATCATTGTAGCATGATAAGCCCCGTATAAACCAGTACGATGTAAAAGCTCATTCATAAATATACATTTGCCTTTTCTTGCCTTTTCTACTACAGCAGATGTCCAACTACACTTCCACTTCATCAAAGAAAAGGTAAGCGTATATTGGAAAGACTTGGCCTTCTTCCTGGGCTTCAGAAGACCCGACATCGATGCGATTCAGTACAAACCAACCAACCGCGACGCCAAGGACTGCTGCATGGACATGTTGGAGGCGTGGCGGAGGCGGAGAGGCGACGCCGCGACCATACAGAAGCTTCTGCGGGCTCTGACTGAGGCGGGACTACAGGACATCGTGGACCAGCTCAACGCCATGAAGATATAGTAGACTTAACGTCTCATCCTAGGGCTATAGAGAAACTAATGACTCATTTTTACCTGATTGAAGTGAGGAAATTGCTGTTGTCTTTCCCAATGACGTGTAGGGTTTGTCAAGAACTTAATTCATGCGCTCCAGACGTTATTGTTATCATGGTTTGGTATTATCATTTTAAGTATGTTATTTCATACAATATAACTATTGCCTTTATTAAAAATTACTAATATATTTTGATTTATACAATTTTAGTCTTGACCCACCATGATATTGGGTTTACCTTACCGATGTTTTGTTTTAAACAAAGGAGCGAACAAACACCTATAAAATATACCTGGTAATAGATAAATATGTGAAATAAAAACTGAATGTAACTTAACAATAAAAGGCACATTTATATTACACAGACAAATTTAATCATCTTTATATCTATCAACTAATCTAACTATATCACTACATAGATGATCTATTGACATCTATAGGCAGGTGTAGAAGTCAACAAGCAATACTTTCGGTCACTCAACTCAAGAAGACGTTTGAAACTACATTTTATCACTGCAGTTGAGTCTAGAACACGTGGTGAACATTTCGCGTAGAATAATTTCTTTTATTACAAAAAAAAGTGACCTGTAGGTAGGTTAAGGGACCTGAGGATATCACAATTCTTATCGTGAATTACTTTAAGATTTGAAATAAGGAAATTATATATCAGAGTTGACAATAACTGTCTTTGTGTATCAGGTTTGGCCAACATCTTTACATAACACTAAAGTAAATGTCTCAAATGCTGATTCATAGCTTTAGCTACCTTTTTATACTTGTTGTGATCGACTGATCCGCAGCCGACTGATGGTGATGATGATGAAGTTTGTACGATTGTTATCAAATTGAATGCGAAGTTCTCCAGTTCAAACTGGTTCATGAGAACAATTGCAAATAGTTTCACCAAGTGTTTTTCAAGGGCTGTTATATGTTTTGTTCGTTTCGTTCTTTTCGAATTAAATGGGTCTTTCTGCTTAAGTTTATGTCCTCGTCATTCATCCCATTTTATTTCACTGAGTTCTTAATGATCTACATTTGTATAGTCTTATTTTGATTAAGTGTAAAAGGCTGAACCCTTCACATCTGGTAGTCGTTGTTATCTATTGACTGGCAAGAAAACAGACCTGTCCTTGGTGCTAATTTGGCGTTTTTCTGTAAAATGACGTTACCTTCAAGCAGGATTTGCATCTTATATCATAATAATTTCCTATCAAGTTTATCAAACATACTGACAAATAGTCTTTAAAGATTCTGAAGACTATTCTAAGTTAACTGTTGTCGTATAGACTGACATTCAAAGACAGATGTCTTCCTTAGTATGGTAAAAACAATGGTCCTAAGTAATGGGCATGTTTGTTTTCTTTATTTGCTTTACTATTACTGAATCATTTATATCATATAATTACAATAAGAACAACCCAATAAAAAGTTCGTATACGAGATGTATTGCATATTAGTAATTGATATGTTATTGCTACGAATTCATCTGCCATGGTAATGCTTGCGTGTGGAATTACCATTTTCTCTCATATGGCAAATTAACACGTGTACGATTTCCATGCCAGACAATAAAGTGGTTTTACACAGTTTTTAAAGACGTCATCTGTGTTGTACTTGAGGTCAGATAGTTCTTCAAATTCACATCACGACTCCCAAACAGTAATTCGGCCCATCAATCTACACACATTGCCATTTTCGAACGGAAAATTGGATCTTTTGGTAGAAAGGCAGACAAGAACACCGTTGCATTTGTTTAAAATCTTGTTATCTCACTAAATCAGCTTGAGATTTGGACGTGACCTCCCTTCAACATTTGTATTGATAATTGCGACGGAACTGCATGATTTGTTAAATGGCATCTCATCGTTTTGTATGTGAAATGTCTTCTTAGATCTTGTCATTCTTGCTGTAGAAAAGTACCATTTTCTGAAACAAAAGTCGAACAACGTCAAACGCCTTTGCCAACGTTGCGCTATTTTGCCGTCCCAATATTTGGGAAT
>NC_049987.1:13549214-13549957 GCF_000003815.2 Branchiostoma floridae | reverse complement strand
GTATTTCTATATCGTGGAAAATTAAATCAGTTATGAAATAAAGAATCATCATTAGTTAAACAGGTACGTTTCTCTGATGAGCATAATTTGATGATCATACATTTATGTTCCTTACCAGGTGAAACTCTGAAGATCCTGGTCGGACAAGAAGGTGTAAAGGACAGGGGAGACTGGGGTTTAGGGGGCTGGGGCGCAGGAGGAGGGGGCGGTACGTTTGTCACCAGGAGAGACAACAAGCCGCTCATCATCGCAGGGGGAGGGGGAGGGGGAGGACTGGGGCTAACAACTCACAACTCCCTGTGTGACGGAACTGTATCCACTACTGGCAACAAAAGTCCTGGAGAAGCCGGCTGCAGTGGAGGATCTAACGGACAGGGGGCGACAGAATGGAAGGGTAACGCAATGGGTGGGGGAGGGGGAGGGCTGCTGACAGATGGAGGGAGTTCTAGACGATATGGAGGCGACAGTTGTCAGAGTGGTGGGGAGGGTGGGAAGGCGTTTGTGAATGGTGGAGTGGGAGGGCGTTGGTCATGCGTCTTTGGTGTTGATGGTCGACTCGTTATATCAGGAGATAATGCTGATGGTGGGTTTGGTGGAGGTGGAGGGGGTTATGGGAGCTTTGGTGGAGGAGGTGGGGGAGGAGGGTACTCGGGCGGAGGCAGAGGAGAGTATAGGGTCAGTAATGGAGGAGGAGGAGGCGGCGGTTCGTTTAACTCCGGTACTGACACGAGCGGCAAGGATGG
>NC_049987.1:13548269-13549114 GCF_000003815.2 Branchiostoma floridae | reverse complement strand
TTGTCATCACTAGACAGGAGCAGAAATGAACAATTCGTACTTACAGTCACCATCTCAAGAAGAAGAGTTTTCTTTAAAGTGACTTGGTACTTTACAATGTTTAACGCCCGGCTTCAGTGATGTCAAAATGAAGGCTTACAATATCCAGGTATACAGTACACAAAGACAATTCAATCTCAACAACTAGATAAAAACGGAGGTGGCGAAATCTGCGTTTATCCAGTTGTAGGGAATGAATTGTATCTGAATATAAAATGCTACTGTTACCAATGTATCTATCATCAATGCTTGAAAGAGAATTATCCTCTTTCTTCACTATTGCATGTTGTATTATCCATTGAAATGTTACCAACATTAACAATCTATAAAGATTAACGTGGTTTTACACACTTTCTCAAGACGTCACCTGTACTTGTACGTAAAGTCAGATAGCTGCTTAAATTCACATCAGGCGCTACGTTATCGTACCTCCAGCCCCAAGATGCCTCTTCACCTTTAAGAAGTATTAAGTAAGAGCGGCGTTCACGTAACCTGATCAATCTATCCAAATCCACTCACAGACCAACCGTCACGGTCAGAGACCCCGGCTTAAAGTTTTAGATTGAGATTTCTCTCTATTGCGGCTTGTGGACATTAACACCCCTGGGTGTCGTGAAGAATTCTCGCGGATAAAATGCTGACTATTCTATACTGCAGCTATTGGATCATCACGGAATATGGACCCACAGACCGGTTAATATAGGAAGGGTTTACGGACCAGGCAGAGCGCACATTTGATCTGAAACACACACAGTCATATTGACCTGGTTTGGGTCATGTCCAACAATGAATAGAGCTCAACTTGG
>NC_049987.1:13540525-13544179 GCF_000003815.2 Branchiostoma floridae | reverse complement strand
AGAGATAAAGGACGAATTTTCTTACGTAATGGGCATTCTGTTGTCTTGTAAGTCGTATTTTGACGTATTACCCAATATCTAAGTTGTGAAACAATCGGCGAAAATAACACGACAGTGACAAACCCCGCAGTGCCACACCTGTGCCCAAAGTACAGTGAGATACCAGCTTTATGTTGAAATGTTGAAAATGATTGCAGCTTCAACAGCTATTCAACGTCAGTGTATCAACTGTTCATCTACAGCAAAACGTCACTCTAGTAGGGGACATACTACGAGGGGCGTTCAATATGTAATAACTCTGACTCATTTCCCATAGCAGGAGATTAATGAAACTTGGCATAGTTATTAGTCTTTTTCTTCATAGGAACCACCCAGAGTTATGCATTTCTCCCATCGTTTGATGCAGCTCTGGACACCGTTTTTGTAGGACACCCCAGGTTAGTCCTCCAACAGATGCCTCATCAATGGCAGAAGAGGAACGACCATGTCTGGGAGTTGTTTCCACAGACTTCCGGCCATGTTTGAATTCAGAATGCCAGCGTTTTACAAGGTCATATGATGGGGCATCATCCCCATAAGTTTCTTTCATTTCATCAAAAGTCTCCTTTGGTGTGCGTCCATTCAAATACAAAAACCGGATCACTGCGCGACACTCAACTGGCTCCATTTCACACCTGGTCCATTTCACACCTAACTCAGTTCAAACACAAGTAAATCAGAAACCACAATTAGTTCTGAGCTCTTGTTTGAAACATAAACCACAGAGATGAGAATCATTACACATGCAAAATTTCATTTAGATCAAACAACTAAAAATGGGTCAGAGTTATTACTTATTGAACGCCCCTCGTATTAGATACTGTTCTTTCTAATATCACAAATGGAAGCAAAAGTAACACTGCACGCAGTTGTCTCAGATGGAGCACTGTATAACTATCAAGACCTAAATGTCGTAGTGTAAGTTCTTGTCAAATTATATGCCTCCCACGACTCCGGAAAGAATAAACGTACTGATTTATCGTAAAAGGAAACTGGAAATGGGGAGTATTCTTCAAACAGTTAGTATAACAGACCAAAACGTGGTGATTACATCTAAGGTTTTATCATTTATTGTTCCAGTCTGAGGACATCAATCTCCACAAATGAAACAGGAAAATGGCTTTCGTCACGGTGGTAAATTGTTTCAACTTTATGGGAAAGACTTTTCGAAAGCTATAGCGCTAAAGAATATTCCTGAAAGGAACGGGTAACAAGCATGTTTACACTGATTTATCTTAAAGGGAAACGGGAAACGAGGAGTATTCTTCAAACAGTTAGTATAACAGACCAAAACGTGGCAATTACAGATGCGCCCGTTGGTCTTATTATTCCAGCAGTCTAAATACATTCTTTTTCACCAATGAAACATAATTGTAAGGAAGTTCTTATTGCTTCGTTTGCAGAAATGTTTTTCGTCACAGCTGTAAAACGTAACAACTTTATTAGGCTGACTTTACGGAAAGCTAAAGACAATGCTTTAAACGAATTGAGAAAAGGATAACATGAATGTTAAACTTTGTCCGGCAACGCCATTAATGCAAGTCCATGCATGTGTCATTGGATCGGAACAATGTTCATTAGAAGTGGTTTGCTGCCCTTTGATTATGTGGCTTTCACGGCGATTTTAATATGTGCAATATATAACCTGCTCTCAAAACGACATACATATGGGCAATAAATGTTTGTTTTATTTCGTACGGTAATGAAGATGTGTGGAGAGTATTCAGGAGGCCAAGGGGGGTATGTATTATTTCCGTCATTCTTGACGAACATTTTTGCTTAATATGATTATTCAAGAAAGACAGAAGATTAAATCAGTATCATCACTATAAACTGTTATCAAACTAAAACTAAAACTAAATGGACTAACAAGAATTTTCAACTGGTTCATTTTTCTTCAGCTGTCTGACTTAATCGCTGTGTACACGTGAGTATCGCGCGCACGTGACGTCGCATGGGTCAAATGATGTCGGAAGTCAATACCGCTCCCCGTATGTCAGTCGAAAATTTACTTACTTTCTAATACAAGGAAATTAGTACAAAATAACAAATATATGCCCCCCCCCCCCCCCCAAAAAAAAAATTTCAGCCTTTTAAAAATAGTAATTGTAATAAAATTTGTGTGTGGGCCTTCTAAAATTACATTTTTTCGCTACCTCAGAAGAACCTTCATGCTGCACATACTTGGATAATGAAGAATGCATGTTTCTTCCGTTCTTCCAATTCCCAGCAACGAGAAACTTTTAAGAAAAATTGATGAAATCCTGCTTCCAACGAAATGGGCAACTTCTGATCAAATTGACATTCGCGTAGCATTGTTTCAAAAGATAACTCCTTATGATTTGTCACACTGTTGTTGACGGGTTGGGTTTATAGGCATGATGATCATTTTCCGCGACTAAATGTCCTATCAGTGCTTCAAAACCCTGGGGAAGATTGTAACGACAATAGGCGTCATCTTTAATTGTCGTGTTCGGATGAAGAATAACGTCAGATACAGCGTCAGGAGGTCTCATTGTGCTGAGAAATTGGGCAATTACTACATGAGTGAGGAGTGTAAATGCAGAAGATGTATGTGCAGATGAACGATTGCGGAAAGTTTGCAGAAGTGTAGACTGTAGGGGTCGCTTCAAGGGCATGTTAGAAGAGAGGCGGCGGCAGTAGACTTGTAGCGTGGCCGTACTGTAAATCGTAGAAAGCAACTACAAAATGAGTTAAGATATGCCGCATGCGCGCAGAATGCAAAACAAAATATTGGAAAACATCTGCTTATGTCAGAGAATGGCAAGGTTAAATCCAAGGTCATAGAAAATTATGTTAAAGAATAAACAGTTTTTGTTCTGTATACTGGTACCATACTTTGAGTTTCAGTTCAGCCTTCTTGACTACTTAACATTCCATAATAAAGGCAACTTTTTTCTCGGTCAAACTTTTCTCATTCGCACGCTGGCATCAGTTTTGGGGTTCCCAGAGGATCATGCATATAATCAAATCAACTTGGCCTGAGTCTGCAGTTCTTTATCAAGTCTAGTTGTAACGAGGGCCTTGACATGGACATCAATCAAGAATCAATACAGGATGACCCTATCTGGGGCATTTACCCACAACTTCCGTTCTAAGATTGCCTTAGAGATCCGTTTGCCCCTTAATGAGCCTTTGTTTCTCCTGTATTTGGAGGCACTGTCGATACAGTGTACGTTATCTATCTATTTCGTTTTATATCAATGCTCTTGGTTGACATAAAGCCAAGACTGCCCAACTAGCTAGGCCATTAGGACTAGCCGGGGGCTCAAAATTGATAGATTTTGGCCATATATTTCGGTAATAACTTCTCAAGAGGATAGCAGGAGTAGCTCAGACGCATATATAACATTGACATTGAGCTGCAGAAAATCGGAATGGGACAGTTATCTTCCGAGAAGTATGAGATTACATTGGAATTTTATCCATAATTCAACAAATTTTGCTGAGACATGTTCAAGTGCAGTATAGAGGGTAGGAAATGTAATTGATGTAAGAAAATGCCGTATCTTCAATATTCAGCCGTGCAAATATTACGACTCGAGGCCGTCGTAAACGTTATAATTGTACTGAATATGTCAAGTTGGATGTTTG
>NC_049987.1:13491318-13539724 GCF_000003815.2 Branchiostoma floridae | reverse complement strand
AATAAGCAAAGCCGAGAGGGAGACATTCATAAGTTCAGGTATATAGATAGAAAAGTCGTAATGAAGTACACATGGTGACATTGAGATGACTTCTAACGTTAATCTAAAACATGGTTTTTAAAAGTACTCTAATACATTTGTTCGTCTCGTCTCGTCTGTTAGTGATGTTGCAAGTGTAGCTTGAGATGTGTTTGTATAATATAACGTTAGTATGATCAAACCGCAAAAAAGAAAAATGATTTTTCTAACACTAGACAAAGATTTAAAGTGAGAAACTTTCTTCTGATATGACTTAGAATTATATTTCTATCGGTACTATACAAACTGCAATCTAGATAAAGCGGGAATCATCTCCAATCATATTCAAGTTGCAGAACTGACAAATTCTTTGCTCTTTGATTCAACAACACGGAGTTTATGGCAGCTGATTCGTACTTTGGTGATGGTAGTTCTTTGTCGTTCGCTCGGAACTTTAAGATACTCTTCTTCATTATAAGTAGATTATGAAAGTTCTTGATACTGGATTGGGTATGGTTAAGGAAGGGTAACTCTGAACTGAATGCAACAAATTACCGAAGACTCCAAAGGCAAATATTCTTCCAATTCAATTGAACAATGATAATCGAGAAGTTTTTAGCCTCCAAGAGTTGTTGGTGATGGTGAAGCTTAAGGTTGTGCAGGTAAAACTCTCAAAGATCCTTTAGATACCGATAGAAATGTTCTATGTAGACAGGTGTTCGCTATATACATGTTGTACAGGCAGGATTCTTAATACTTGTGTCAATGGCAAAACTATCTACGGGACCACCGTGAAGTGGCCATATTGGTCAGGTGGTCCTTGTGCAGAGCTGGTCACTTCTACAGGTCTAACACTTAAAACTGAGTGACCGATGACTATGTCGTCTTGGACAAAAAAATCCCGTCTTAGAATTATTCTTAAGATTCCCATCACGTCGCCTTATCTGTCCATAACATCGGCCGTTATTAATCTAGATGACTTTTACTCGCGATTAATGATCAAAGCTGGCATTAAAGCACGTGTGATTATTACATCCTATGTGGTGCCATTAATCACATGGCTTCATGTGACATTGTAGAGGGGACACTTGCCCGGATGTGTATAGTTTGGTAATGGGGGTTCACACGTGCGTATAGAGGGCTGATACATGTACCACAGTTGGACCTCTCCATAGGAAAGCATGTTAAAATACACAAGCCTTTGAAAAAGTACTAACCCAAATTTCAATCTTAAAAATGTTTCTCCACCAGACAGTCACAGGGGTCATCTCTGTAAACAGAGGGTTGTTCTGCTCAAAGGAATCTTCGCTCCATGCAAGAAACCTCACCTTTGACCCCAGTTGTCTCCTGATACCATCCATATGACACAACAACTAAAATCCTTCCGCGCGCCTAAACTGCTAATCTGGGCAAATTTGGACCAGAATGGGAAAGCTTAGACCCTACCTGTTCCTTCTAACCCCAAAAGGCTCAAGGTTGGGCCAAGATTTTCAAGGAAAAAGAATATTTTCAAGCCTTGTAACAGTGACGTCAGTCCTATATTCATGTCCGTATGGAGTTCTTAGTCTCTAGACTCTACCAGGCTCCACAGGTCACAAAATAGTAGAAATTGGACAAGTATAGATGCATAACATGTCAAAAGAGTTAGATGACCGACGAGTATGGTTTGCGACCCAGCTAATTCATCTGGCATATTATCTGTCTATATTTATCCAGTTTCTATTTTTTCCGCAGCCTGTGGAGCCTGGTAGAGGCTATGACCTCCATACGGACCGCATACGGACTTAAATATATACGCTAGTGTGAACCCACCTTTAGGGGCAGCAACAAAGGACACTAAGTTTGGAATATTTAAGCGATACTACCATGCACAAAACATAATTTTTCATTGAATACAAACTTTTCCAATTCTATTTTTCTGTTCTTGTAATCTATTGTATTTTAGGTGTGTTGTGATACAATACGGTTCATTCTTCCCTCAGAATTCGTTATTCACGGTGGCGAATCGTCGAGTGTTTTTGATTCATCGAAGGCCTTTGGCATATCGACAATGTTAGATGCAGTGATATGAAAAATGACATCAATCCACTGGGTTGGAGAAAGCAATCATTTTGATCTGGCGACAGTGTAAAATTGCTAACGTGTATAATTAGTTTTGTGTCGGAGGCTATTAGACACCTCATGACTCTAGAGACAGGCATGACGAAAAGGGGTCGTCTGTAAGACAAGTATTCATAGTGTCACGTAATGTACGGAAATTTGGATGATGTATTGTTATAATGATAATTATAACTATTATTGTACATTCATACCTTATCAGGCTACGTACAGGCATACAAGTACAAAGGTAGTAATAAGTTACAGATAGTAATAGAACTTGAATTCTAACAATAATCTAAAACATAACTTTTATGATGATGTACAAAACACCTACATTTCTCCGTGGACCGGAAGGCGTAGGTTCGAAGTCCGCTCGGGAATGGAGTTTGGGGTTGCATTAATTCTTCGGTTGGGAGCGTAAGACTAAAGTGTATTGAGGAGTTTCAGACGTTAGGCTTAGGTGCCATGCCTCTTTCAAAGAACCAAACATACTAGTTGAGAAGAGTAGAGGTGTATTTCTCTGATAAAAACGGCGCGATCGCGCGAGGTTGAGTTGAACGACTAGATATCGACAATGCGTTCCGCCTCGCCACTATTAAGTACGCGAACTTGAATATATTTCTTTCCTTTATTCTTACGAAACAGCAAAGAATGCCAGCGAACTTTCATTCTTTCACTTATCGTCTCAGCTTTAGTCATTGTGACATTTACTGACTACGTGGCGTTTTGAATGATACGGCGAGACTGTGTTACAATGTAGAGACTCTGCGTTTCGCCAGCCGATAAGTCAGGTTCACTCCTGCGTTATCTCCAGACTTCAGGAGGATGCAATGTCTTCGGTAATCTTAAGATTTCCGTCCCGTAGACGCCCGTTAGAGCATTAGAGCAAGTTTAGATGAGCTGAATAATCACCGTGAATACCGTTTCCACAGAATCTCCCTTTCAATTCTGAAAAAAAGAACGTCTCATAGATGTCGCGCACAACTCCCTGCATCTTTTATGCATGAGGCATTTTATCTATGACTTCTCTATAGATCATAATACATGTGAAAAGTTTTGCATGAGTTCAGCTCACTATATCGTTGTATGTGTAAAATGTTTCGCATTTTTTCACGTTAACTGTGACAACTTTTTCCAATGTTTTTTTTTTAATCATTTGCTGCAATTTTTTGCTAACCTATACTGGAAAAAACGTTGCAAACATTTTAGATTTCATTGCCATATAACCCCCGTACTCGGTCCTTTATACCCAGCACCCCCCCCCCCCGTAATAGTTATTATTTAAATTACGACATAACCACAACTCTATTATCATGTCCATACGGCCAGCTTGTCCTCAAGATGATGTTATATAATGATGATATTTTGGTGAGTGTCTCATTTTGATAATAGCAAAGGCAGTGCTTCACATATGTGAATTTCTAGGGAGTATGTAGTCATGAGAAACTAAGAAATACATCACACTACATGCACCGCTCGCCGTCATTCGGTTCTTGATATTGGGTAGTTACCAGCAAAAGGTATTGACTTGGCTTCAATAATTAATGCCCACACAGTAGAACTAGGGCACCGGAAGGACTAGAATCGAGGTCACCAACGAAAACCAATTCAAACAAAGATCTGCTGTTTTTATTGAGGCTGATCATGAAATCACTGAATCAAGAAAAACAAGAGTTCGTAGACCTCAGGCCTGCATGAAATGTATTGGGTTTCTGTAGACCTATTGGGTATTTTTGCCTTTTTGTCTGTGGTACGTGGTTGGAAAAATGAGCTTTTTACCGTGTTGGTTGTGCACCATGCAAAAGTCTGACTCTGAAATTCCATTTTCTGAATTTGTAAGTTTGGACATGGATGAACATTACTTATTTTGGATTTCTTAAGTATGTAACCAACCACAGTACTTTGAAGTTGTTGAGACGCTACCTTTTTTTGTCTCAGATGGCCCATGCACATGTAGTTACTCTGTCACATGATATACTAATATCTTCCTATTTCAATGTACTGACCTAATGCAGCTGCTAAGTCTCCTTGGTTTGTGTTCTTCCAATGATATTCATTAAAGATTTATTTCTGGGGTGTTATTCACTTGACATCGGAATGTTACTTGCATAATTTGACCAATGATACTTTTATCTGTAGTTCCATAGACATTAGACAATATGAATAGTGGTAGCCCCCATGCAGCAGCAACAGTTAGTCCCCAGGGTGGTATGATATTTTCATTCAATCCATCCAACCCAAACCTAAATCTCCTGTAGTATCTAAGCCAAATTTAACAGCATAATTTACTATGAAAAATGTCCTTGTCAATCCCATTTATAGATGGCAAGCTGCTGGCAATGTAGCCTGATTAAATCTCGCTTATAGCAGCCCGCCAAACATCCGCCGGCCCGCGGGGAGGGGCCAGTTACAACCCTGGACAGCGGAGTTTGTGTTACACAGACTACTGGCAATGGAAGCTTTGAAAAGTTCAGAAGCTGTTGTAGTCAGAGCAAACACCCAGCAAACATCCCCGCAAACCAATGAGCAGTTGCTTAGAAGGGGAATTTCATCATATATTTGCCGCGACAAAATGCAACCAACGATACTGAATTTAAAACAGAACAAAGCTAAGCCTCCACCACTTAACCCTGCCTGTACCATAGATTAAGCAGGCCCAAAAACCAAGCGAATATGACTAGCCCAAAACAACAAATTACCTGTATACAGTATGGAAATGGCATTACCAAAGAAACAAAAAGAAACACAGGACAAATCATACACATACCTTTCTCTTATGCCCACACTCTATACAGTTCTCCTCCACATTAGAAAATTGCATCTTCTTCTGTTTAAGTTCAAGTTCAACCATGATTGCCAACAGGGTAAAGGAACTTGTACCGAAACTTAAAACTCAGTACTATACAGCTCTAGAAACACCACAAAGAGTAATAAGCAAACTCCAATTATACCTGACCAACAGATATATAATCTTGTACACTCCCGTCATCTGGCAAACTGTCAGTGCCACTAAGTAACCTGATACATTGAAGGTGGCCCAGGCCAGATGATGGTTCTACACCCAACCATAATCTGTTTTTAAAACCAAGCAGATATTGGGAGGATGCCCCAACCACACAAAAACAGGGTCAACCTATACAGTATCAAGTTCAAGCACTAGGAGGCCCAAAATCAAACCTGACCACCAGAACACCACAAACAACTCACGTACCCAATAGCAACACAATGGTACCTTGCGTTCCGGAGATACAGCGCACGCCCCGTGCCCGCACAAAAGGTAACCTAAAATGTCAAGTTCAAGCACCAAGGGCGCCAAAATCAAAATTGAGCATTATTCAGCCACCGCCGACACATGTGCCAAATATCATCGCGCCAGCACCAGCCGTTCAGAAGATATAACTCCGGAAACACCCCTCTCGGACACAAAATTCGACCTGCCGGGTCAAGTTCAAACGCGACAAGGCCCAAAGTCAATCCTAGGCAACAGGCAACAACCCCCCACCCATGCACCAAAAATCGTCGCAATCGCGCGTATCGTTCCGGACACACAGCGCCAAAAGTGCCCCCAAAACACCAAAAATGCCACCTGCAATGTCAAGTTCAAACGCCAGGAGGCCCAAAATCAAACCTGAGTGTTAGGCTACCACCCCCAACCCACGTACCAAAAATCGTCGTGCTCGCACCATCCGTTCACGAGATACAGCGCCCTACATCCCCGGCTACCGAAAAGTTCCCACCAGCATCAAAACCATACCTGCATACATGCAGGTAATTAAGCTAAGAATGCTGTATAACGCACATAACGAGGGCCATGCGTCATTAGATAATAAATTGCAGTTCAAAACGTTGACCTAAAAACAATACACTAAAATGTCCGATAAATGCACCACAAACAAAACAAAATTGGATATCATCAGAGTTTATCAAATGGCGTTACCATATGTTTACTTCTATTTTGAACATTTTTCTGTTGTGCTGCTAATTCATAAATGAATGGCAATGGCAGTACACATTCCTCTTCCAAGACAAAAACATACACGTAGTCCCGATATACAAATATTTGTCGTCATTTACGTCAATGAACTAAAAATATCAAATGAAACATACACAATGATAACCTTTAACACAACATTTAATACGTAGATGTGCCGGAAAGAAAGTTTGTGTAGGATCTACAAAGCTAAACTTTTGTCTGGCTTCTAACCGCTCTTGAGAAACTGTGTTCGACATCGACACACGAGTAGAAAACACGAAGTGACGACGAAACTATCACGGAGAAGCTCAATACACCGGTAAGAAGGTATGTTTCTCCTGATCATTTGAAAGATTACTACAACCAATAATGGTCCTCAGGGCTAAGGTAGATATTGATCTGTTAGCCACAGCGTAAATCCCTTCTCAACGACCATATGCACAACGTGTCTTGGTATGATAATGTCAATGCAGGTGCATTGCAAAAATGACCGGCGCTTTCAATGTACTTTTTATCAACAGTGGTGTGAAAGCTTGTCACGAGTGCCAATACATGGCGAGTGTCCTGAATTCAGAGTGACCTACATACGTATGTATGTACGACTGTCTATCGACTGTACCAAATTGCTTTCAGGAAGCGGGTGTCGGCCTGTAATACTGCAATACCTGAAAATACTGCTAGGGGGCAAAATCGCCATGTTTCTTTGGGACCAATTCATTCAAATCCACCAAAAGACTCTTGAGTTGTACAACGCAACCTAAAAACGTACAGCGCAACAAAAAACACACACACACACACAAAAAATACCCGTCGGTGGTGAGCCACATTCACGGAGGTAAATATATATCGACGGCTCCTGGCGCTATTATACAGGCCTGACATACTATCTTTCCCCAATATCGATGGGGATACTGTCATTGAGCTTACCTATTAACAACGGTGGTATAACAGCATCAGGAGATCTATTCGTGGATCAAGTACCTAGAAGAGAAGGCCAATTACAGAGGTTACCAAGAAGAGTGTCCGAAGCCATTTACATGTATGTATTAATACCATGAACCACCATTAGGCACCAAGCACGTTGGAAAGTTTTAAAGAGCATTTGCAGATAGATGTGCAAAAGCTAGGTGTGACGGGTCGTTCAGTGTAATATAACCAGCTGCTGCCGCGTCGCGTACCTGCGAGGCTGGTGTGTTGCACCGAAGGGCGGTTATACCGGCTATGTAGATACGGATACTGATAGTGATACAGAATGGGTGCCTCCTGTTTCATAATGCTTATCTAGTCGATGTCTGGGGTTGTTCTATAAGAGTCTTGCTCACGGCAGTTTGATAACCTTTTGCTCGATAATCTGTTGTTCTGATGAAGTCGATGTCAGTGGATTAACGTGAATGAAGCTGTGCTGGAGGGAGATTATGAAAAGAAAGAAGATGGAGAGATTCAGCAGGCTCAGAATTACAGGAACAGTTTTATTAACCCAAACGGGTACGTTCCGAGGGTAAGTACTTTCGCTGCCTTATTTCGTGTCTTATCGATTTCCTGAAGTGCCTCTTGATGATATGGAAGAAGGGGTTGGTTTCTGAGACTTATTGTCTCTTCCTCCTACTAAGCGGACGTTTGATTGGATATACCTCACATATCCTGAGCAACAAGTGTCAGATCTCCTCATTGGACCAAATGGGGTGTCTTAAAAAGGTCTAGCGACTGACCTTAGGCTTAAGCTAGTAGTGCAATATGATAACGTCACGCATGCGGTATGCGTTTTCAACCATAGTACTCCTCTCTTCTCAATAGACAATACATTTGTTGGTGACGCCTGAAGCCTACACCTAGATGCTCCCCAATATACGGGACTGCTGGTTTTGAGTCCCCTTCGAAAATGACAAATACAACAGCGAGCTCAAGCGGGTGTTCGAACTCCAAGCCTCTGATGTAGCTTACTCGTGATACAAAGTTAGTCACAAACTTTTATCATAATACAAGCTATCAAAACAACCAATTGCCTTATCTTAGAGGGTGTGTGTTTAACAGCACTTGTGACGTCTATCACACCATACACCCGTATCAACTACCGTTGTGGTAAAAATACATATATATATATTGTCTAGAGTTTGTAGTGCCCACAATTATATACGTGCCGCAAGGCATAACAAAGCTTTTTATGGTAGAATAAACGGTTTTAAAACGTCGCCTTAAACTATCTTCACTATCTTCCCGTACATATCAGAAATGATGTAATATATAGCACTTACACAAACCGCCAGCTATCTTTACATAGCATGGTGATAAGGGCTTTCCGGTGTTTCATCGGTGAGAACGTTCCTTTGCCTGCCTGAGGCCAAGGCTGGTGTAAATTGGGCCGAAAACAATATATAAGAATACATCTTGCTCTATCTCAACTAAAGTAAAAAGAGTTGTTAAATTGCCAGTAGCGATGATGTACAGAAAATAGCGATCATACTAGAGTCATTGTTAATGGGATTTGTTTGCCAAATTACGGCTATGAATATGAGTGGCTGCCAGAGACTGGGACAGTGAAGGACATGTATGTCACAATTTTGAATCCTAAAGTAGTGGCTGACTTTATCTTTCAACCTCCTTGATATGATATTCCGTATCACGAACGCCAAGGTGAAGTGGGTATCGTCTCTAATGCCAAACGGCGTTCTCGCGATAATTGGGTCGCAATTACGAGACTTTTCTCGGAAAAGCGGACACGTGACCCGCAAAATGGTTCTGATTGGTCGACTCATTTTCCCTCTCATCTGCAAGTCTGGGTAGGATTGGCTGTTCATTCAGTGTTGAATTCTCAACCGTTAGAAGCGCACGTGGATGTTGGACGCTCCTCTACTGCTATGTGGGATATTTTGTAAGTTTCGGATGTTGCAGACAATTCAAAGGCTTCGCAGGAAGATATCTAAATGTACAGTGAGCCTCATTTACTATTCAACCTCCTTTCGCAGAAGGCCTTACAGCTGTAGGAAGCAGGTAAGTTCGATGCAAACTATATTAACGGTCTAATTTTCATTAGTTGAGGCTAACACAAGAGGAGCTGTCCACAGGGACATGTGTTTTATTGGAGCATGCTTCTCTTGGCTAGACCCACGTCATATACATAAAGCACGGCGTCTTAATGGTTACGTCTTAATGGTAGAAGAAATATGAAGGAATTCGGCATGTGAGGAGACCATTATCAGAGGGTGGGTATGTACGGTGCAAAGATGGAGAAAGGAATCGGCCGTACTGAATAATACATTATGGTCCCTGAAAAAATAAAAAACAGGGCACTAGCACATATACCAGTGCCAACCTATGCGAATAGCATACTAAATGTTGATGTAGTAAACTGTTAAACCATTGATTTATGTTTGGTATTCGAATTGCGTTTAACTTTAGTGGGCGCTGAGAGTCGAGTATGATGGACCTTTGTAGTTTGTCCCACGAATTAAGAGACTATTATAACCACGCGTAGTACGACCATTATATTTTGTGCATTCAGTCTTCGATGACAGTTATGTACATATTCGCACTCTGTCTGGTTTAATGCAGAAAATGTAGAACCATTTTCCCTAGATGTTGCAAATTGTTTCTTTGAAAAAAAAAATCCCCCGGCCAAATTTTGCTGAAAGTGCATCACCTTTGTAAATACTCTATCAAAAATTAAATTAAATGACGAGAACGATAACCTTAAAAGATGTAGTTAAAATGTGGGAGGTCTCCTAAAGGGTTCCCAATCCTCTCCCGGTTATGACTGTAGGTGAAATCTGGCGTGCCATTTCTTGACTAGCGCTGCCACAACTCACCCGAACCGCGAGTTGCAACTTGTTTCTTTGTAACCTTTAAATATTCCATCAAAACTGAATGGTGATGAAAACGATAAGCTGGTTGAAATGTAGTCAAAACGCGGGGGTTCTTCTAAAGGGTTCCAAATCCTTCTCCCCGTTTACGACCGTAGCTGCAATTTGGCGCCCCATTTCTTGACTAGCAGTGCCACAACTCACCCGCACCGCGCAATAGACCTGCAGCTGTTCTTTCACACTTGGCGAACCCAACACGAGATCTCTCCAGATTAATAAAGAGGCGAGCGCGTAAAATTTGTTTGCTTGTCTTTGATATACGGCACTTTAAGGTAGTGTATGTTGTCATTTGATATATGGTCAAGAAACGTTCGTTTGAACGGTTTCCAACGTTCGTTTGAACGGTTTCGCTCGTAATTGTACGTGGGCAAATATTCGTTGATTATAAAAACATGGATCTTTTTGTCTTAATATTTGCACACCACGCATGTACATGTACTTACTTTTCCCATAGAATACGAGTAAAAGAAGAACAGTCGTCTTTTATTCCATGAGTTTAGTACTGTTAGTTGTGCTTTGTGTTACTATGGGCTTTCAAATTATCCTTTTTAATTAAGTAATGATAAGCAGTTTTCAGTTGTAATGATTCCTTCAAACTGCTACTGGACATTTACGCAATGTATGGCTAATCTCCAAGCAGATGTTGGGAGGCAAAATCGTTACAATTTTGAGGCTGTCTGTTTCTGTCAGAAACACTAGAAACGATTTTGCCTTCCAACGCTTGCTTGGAGAACAATATATACGTATGATTTGATATTTTACTGGGTTGTCAAAAGGATGGCGCTCTGTGGTTTCACTTATTGCGAGTGTTCGACATTTATAAGTGATCTGTGCCGCAGTGTTTCCAGTGTGATTCTCTGAATTTTAGTATTTTGCTGTACGCGGAATAACATGAGATTGAATCTCCCCCGGCAGCTGAAACAAATCAGAAGACATCATCACAGAACCCTCCTTTATGACCATTTCGTTTTGTCAATCAACATGGACTAAATGGGAAATCAGCTCCGTACATAAAACCGACATGGGGGTGCCGTCTCATGCATTGAAATAGATGTACTCTCTTCAGAATTATAAGGAAGGTAGCCCTTTTTCTTCGGAGGTATACACATTTCTTCGGCAGATAGCTTATTTCATATCATATGTAGTGTTGGGAACAATGGTGCAAAACTCATCCGCTCTTTATTGGGTATTTGTTGGTAATGATGTACATATTTTACGTGCCAAATTATGGCCAATTATACTCGTAAGCAAATCCCCAAAAGGTCAAGATGACAAATGCAACTCACATATGATTTAATTACAAACAATACTATGATTCTTAAAAAGGTTGACTTTTTCAGAAGCTAATCTCTTCTAGGTCGATTCCTTTGTCGAGATAGCATGATCTAATATCATACAGTATGTAGGTTGCTTTTTGCTTTAGATTGTATTATAGCAGAATGGACCGGACGCATTCTTTCTTTAAGTGACTAGCACGGGGGAGTTCTGTAATGATGTTACAAGGACGGGCATGAATGTATTTTGGAGAAGTCATCCTATTCCGTGTATGGGGAAGTATTAGGCGTCAAACCCCTGCACTTATGTAGATGAATATAGGGATGAACCGGTGCGCTTAATCAGATTTTTTAGGACATTGCCAAATCCTGCCTTCTCCACTGCCACTCAATAACCAATGGCCAAGAAATGAATAATTACAAAACTGGGTCTACCTTTATTACGACTTCTAAATGGTGATAGGAGTGGGTTGGTAAGTCACTGGTTACACCAGGTGAATTACGTACTGTTAAATACTTTACATTTGGGACCGCATCTGTTAGAAGCGACACCTACCTGCAGTTTGTAATAGATCCTGTCAGATTTGTCCGGAGAAAGGTGACAGACGGTCACCGAAACGTCGCTTGAATGAAACACTTGTGTTGTGTACAAAGAATTTTGTCATTCTGGGCCAAGGTTTGGCTATTTACACATTCAAGGCAACACTTTATGTCGGTCTTCAGATTACCTCTCTCTAGTGCACTTTATATCCAACCGCAAACTGCACATCAACAGAAGGTGATCCAGGAAACTCCGTAACCCCAATGTCAACGACACAATTTCCAGGAATTTACGGGCGGACCTAAGTGCGACCCGACCACAAACGAGACGTTTGTAGCATGACAACGTTCGAATTAATCGGAGACATTTTATGTGCAACCGCACAATTCTGACAGTGTAATAAACCATTCCTGGGCCATTTCTTTTTCATTTCCAACATTTCATTGTAGATACGTTAAACGCATTGTATTATAGTCTTATGGCATCTTGAATTTATGATATCGGGAAGTTTCATAGCTATATATGAATACACAATGAAGCTGAAGTAAATGGACCAGACTGAAACGTTTGGCACATCTGCGATATGTTCCTCCTATATCTGTCCACGAGTTTTTTTGAATATTAATAAATATTACATTCTTCCTCTAATATCTATCTACAAATATCGAAAAAAATAATTATGTGTAAAAATTTAGTTTTTAAGTGCAACAGTCAATTGTACTGTGTTCTTCTACATTCAAATATACATGTATTACTCTTTCCCTTTCTGGTCGGTCTCAGTAAGTTTCGAGAAACAGCATAATACTATATGATCCTTTCTAAGTGGCCAGGTAAATGTGCCAATTAATCACTCCACAGTTTATTTATACTATAACTTGTATAGAAAGAGGCAACTCCAGACCTCATTTGCATATTTATTGAACTAAGTTACCAACTGTATGACTTGAAACCTAAAAGAGCGTCTGGCGAACAGACTTAGGCTTAGGTCCCAATTGGAAAAGGGGCCCTTCCGGGCAGCTCACGGGCTGTTTTGGGTCACTTTCGGGTGTTCCCCTTACGTGGCCCCGTAGGACACATTGGGGTTCCGGGGTATTTTGGGGCCCGGCCGGGCACCGGTTTGAACCCGGGACCCGGTAACAAATAGACGCCGTGACCTACCCCTGGGGAGCACCGAGGGGTACCCCCGGTATCCGGCATGTCAACCGGGACAAATTTGTGGCTTCGGAGCCCGGCCGGGGCTACATCCCTGACGGGCACCTGTGCAATTGGAACCGCCCAACAGACTTCTTGCCTCATCTTCCATGACCATTCTCTGGGAAACCAAAACACTTTACGGACTGGCTACAACTTGCGTCTTTGTCTATTGTTTACGCTGTGTATTGTAAAGTTAATATATTTATGAAAATTTTGTTACAAATAGATCTCTTTCCAGTCTTCAGGAGAACCATAAATATTTATGTTGTCAAGTAACTAGTCAATAGGGAAGAAACTAATCAAACGTAAGCTACTTAAGTATGTAAGTCTGTCCATGCGTAATACGATATCGTGACCTGATGTTTCGCCAGCATGCATGTTTTGACAACATGTCAGCCCAATGACAGATGGTCAGTTAAAGGGGGCTGATTGTTTGATTAGCGAAGTACGTTAGAACGTAAATCAATGTTAGGTAGTCAGCCAATCCTGATGATTTCTTTTTCTTTTGTGCATATAAAATGCAAAAGTACCAATTTACGCCGATGGCAACAACCAAACATTCTATACAAGCGTACAGTCGAGGACAATATGATTCTAAATTTTTGATCCCATATCAGACAAGTACATTATTTTTGGACTTCCTGTGACATGTGTGGAAAGTGACGCACGAGAAAAAAATGACCACTTCTATTTCGATGACCTCCTGCCATTTAGATGACTACAGCCTAGTGATAAATGACACCTTGTTTCCTAAACCGCTTTCGCATGATTTATTGTTGTGTATACAGTAACGTATTTTAGCTAGAAAGGTTCAAATTGCCCCAATGTACCTAGACTGATGGTCTCCGTACACATTGTACGCTTGAGAAAACGTGAACTATAACCGGCAAACAACGTTACATGTCAACGTGTTCACCTTGTACCAACAGCCAGGTCCAACCAAATGAACTTTGCTCGAACAAACCGGTCATATACCTCCTGCCAAGGGACCGACAATATATGTTGGCGGTGAAGGAGAGAAAAGTCTTGGAACTGAAAAACAATGGGTAAAGGGTGGTGAAAGACACAGTTCATGTACTTTTAAGATGCATGCACGAATATTTAAATCGTCATTCCCGAACAAAGAATTTGTACCGTTAATTTCCAATAATGCCCCTCCCTTTAAGTACTTCCTGATCGGCCCCCTAAAGACATAGCAAACAACGTAGGGGGCAAACTATTTTATTATCGACCATTGTGTACGTGCGTATGCTACAGGAGGAAGTGCTGTACGGTCGTGCCTTGGGTTTGGAGAAAGTCGATAGCTGGTTTTAGATTCAGGTTCTGATCGAAAGGTAAGAACTGAAGAGGAAGTCGAAAGGGAGTCATCTGGCCAGGTAGGAAGTGTTTTGTCTTTCAAATCTGTCATGTTGCACATGATCTATACTCTAAACGGCTGTGATGTTTCGACGTTTGAATTAGCTACTGATATGCACAATAGGTAAGTTATGTCGGCTTGGTTTCGTCACAAATATAGACTAGAAGGATGGACAGACATTGCTGACAAGCGGCAAGCAGGTGTTTTGTTTACAAAAAGAGTCGTTCTGCGTACAAAAAGAACCTCAGTCGTTCTGCGTTGAAGGGTTTTGACCAAACATACAGAGATTGTTAATAAAAACCAGTCATTTCAAACTCCCAATCGACAATCAAGCGTGATTGTTAAACGAATATCAGGACAACGGTTGTTTTCCGAAAACTGAACATGGGTTTTAGGCACATTTGTATATGAAGGAGTGTCTATTCATACCACCACAACTATTTATGTTATCATAACCTAAATTATATTCTCATCTGCATATGTATATGTTCAGATGAAGACATTCTACTAAATGTGTTCAGCGGAGCGTTATGTAAGAAATGTGCTAGTTAACCGTATATACTAAGAAGTGATTATGGTCTATGCTTTCCCCGCAACAAAGAAACACAATGAAATGTCGTTATTTGTTTTGTTTATCAGCTCGTCTTTTCTCTGTGACTAAATTACACATGTCGCACAGTCACTATTGCCGTTAACGTTACCTGTTTAATCTTAATCATCTATGAGTAAAGAAAAGTAATGAAAGGTCGGCTAAGTGGAGTAGGCCGTGTCGTGCAAAGATCCGTCGTTAGCAGATGTGTTTTGGTGATAAGGAGGTTAATGGTTTCCTGAAGGACGAGGTCGTACATAACTTCTGTACACAGCAATGGTGGGATGTTTGCACCCGGCACCTGTTTACTCTAGTCTTGGGGAGGGGGGCGTGTGAAATACGTTGTCAACGATCGTAGGGTAAATTTGCACAACTAACACTGGAGGACCACTATATTATTCTGCTGTGAGACCTCAAGTGTGACTGAATAAGCATGGTAGCTCACTCTAATGAAAAATACAAAAGACAGTTAGACACGTGACGGACAAAATGTGAATAGAAGTTTATACCACCCGCCGTCTCTGTTAGGTGAAGGTCGGTGGATATATACGTAGAAACCCTCTTGATTTTCGTCTCGAAATGAGTTAGTCAGAAAGTTATGCAAGTGATTTCATAACAGTATTGCTACTACTACGTGTCAAGTTCACTGAATTGAGGATGTGGGTAGTATGGGTGCTCTTGGTGTGGTGGGGATGGCCACTAGGTTTTGTAATTTGAATTTCTTTGCGTTTGGCGCTACTCTATGTCCGCTACCCTACAGTTGGGTGGCGGTGAGTACCCATAACAGTGGTTGAAAGCTTCAAGTTGTTTAACCCTATCCAGACTGGGCTTTTTTTGGCATTCCCTGGACTGAGGGCGGAGGCTCATTTGGCCCCCCCTCATAATTTCAAAACAGCTTGTTGTACGATCACCAAATTTGCAGGGGGTGATGTGCTTGTTAAGTTTTATAATTCCTGAAAATTTTATATCATTATGATGTAATATGGCGTAATTATGACATAACGTCAATTAGAAGTCAGCAACAGTTTTGCCGGGCTGAGCGACATTCAACTGGCAGGCATTGATCCCAGGAAGACGGATAGCTTCCAACAATCTATCGCTGATTAAATTTTCCAGTCTCGCTTATCGAGGTCAGCGATCTCGCGACACCCCGAGCTTGGTTTTGTCAAGGAAATGTCCGGAGACGGGGACATATGTCGTGATGGATGTGTTTCCTGCAATTTCCGGGTTATACGGGTGGCCTTGATATGAATATTTCAACAGAACATCATACATTTCCTCTACCCGACGTCTTATTAAAATAAGTAAGATATTGCGATCGCTTTTACTTTCTGTGTCCAAAAATAGAATTTCAGTAGAAAGTCAAATCTGGGACATTCGGATACAATATGACAAAAAAAAGGTAACGATAACATACTTGTATATAGATTCAGGTTAACTGTATACGAAAAAATGGCAGATTTCAATTTCTTAAGACGACAACACGATAGGTATCATACCTTACAAAAAGAAGATTGATGGAAATTGGAGGCATCCTTTTTGATTTCCGGGCTCCGTTCCAAGAAGCCGTTTATAGACCTACTGTGAAAGATAAGACGGAGGTAATTTCTTAGTCGCCTCAAGACTCCTTTACACAAAGCCGATCATTTCCAAGTACTTACAAACGTGGGTGTTGGCTTCCAGGGAAAAGCTTTTTGGTGATGAGTATCGTTAGCTTCTTATAGCATTTTGAAAGAAATGATAGCTGCTTTAGTGTCGTGAGCTAGAAATTGGAGACTAGAGCATTAGCTTAATGAAGGTAGGTGGAACTCGCATTAGAAAGAAGGTAACCTATTTGAATATGGCGTAATGTTATTCTCAGTTTCAATGATGTACTATTTATGTCATGTCGAAGTTTTCTTACAAGATGAAAAGAAAAACGAATGTAGAGGACTCCAGGAATATGGGTGTTACAGCATTATGTATACACTTATGGAAATGTGAGAAAGGAAAGGTGCGAAACAAAGGAAAGATGAAAAAAAAACCTGAACAGTATTGAAACGAGGATCTATCAACTCTAAGTTCTGGTTCTTTCATGCCATATCAGAAAATAGATTTAGAAGCATGTACGGTATACCGGTAGTTGATACTGATAATAATCATCTAAGTTATCGTACAACCTTCCACCAGCAACGATAATAACGTGTGGCCCCTTGAGGAAGCGTTGTGACTACAGATATTGCTACTTCAAGAGTTAAAACTCTAGAGACAGTAGATCACACCACATGTGGGCGGTCCAGGACCTAAAACGCAGGCATGGTGACTTTAACATGACCAACGATCTATACTTTGTAATCATACTTGGCCTTTCGGGCCTCTGCATCACAACATGCATCTTACTGATTGCACCGAATTATACTCTGGGGTTCGCTTTGAATTTCATCTTTGAAGTAGCTATCAACAAACGGATCTATTCAGACATTGGGGGGTTTAGCTTTCAGATGAATGCTGTAGGTTATAATACAAAATGTGAGCCCAACTGGATTTCGACGATCCATATAGCTGTACTACGTATACGGAAAGTTGATGGACATGATTACCTCTGAGTCAGAGCCAGAAAATGACTACAGCCCTATAACGATTGGCTCCCTCATGCCAAGAAGTAGACAGAAATATAGACACATAATAGATGTCAGTTGAACAAGCAAAAATTCTCAACATTTTGTAGACTCTTGTATAGATTAAGTATGAATATAATTGATTTTAAATAATAATATCTCACGGTAAATATCTCAACGTAATAATGTGAACACTGTTAAATTTGAATTAAGAAACCACTGCTAACTACTACTACTACCACTACTACTCCTCCTCCTCTTACTACTACTACTATTTTGGCAGTACCACCGGGCGTTTACAGCTAGATAAACCTAAAATAAAGTAAATGGGATTAAAACTAAAGGTACTTACAACGGCATTACATTCTATCATACTTGAAAGGCTGTTGACATTCACAATAAGCGTAAATTAATTTCCAGGGCTTGCTTCTTTGGTAATCTTTCATCAGAGTCGAGTTGTCTCAAGCATAGCTAACGTTACGTACACGAAGCTTCACACTGAAGTTCTCACTTGGATCATGCAGTTGATCCCATTGCTTTTCCAACCTCAAGCTATCCGTCAACATGTCAAGAACCGGTCCACGGCGGAATATTTCGGATGATTGATAACCTAGACTAGATCCACGGACAATCGTCCGCCCGATTGGTCAGGCTACAGATCTCATTAACAAGGCTCGCGCTTTAATCTTACCATCCATCAAGTTCAGGTGATAATCAGTGCAATGGTAGCTTTTTAATCTCTAGGAACACGTCGGTCATAAATCTATAATAATGATAGAATATTGCAATCTTTCAACGATAGAGCTGTCTCTTTACCTGTGTGTACATCAATATTCATCAATCAACGTTGACTGGTGTAATACTCGGCGGTGGTATGATGATTGAAAATGTGATAAGCAAAGATGTCACAATCTTGGATGATTCTCACATATTTGCGATAGAAACCTTTAAACCATTCAGTTAGTATATATTTTCTCTGCATTATGTGTCACATTTGCAAACACAAATGATATCAGTACAAAAACGTTTTGTAGTCATTGTTTATATTGGAAATGTAGTCAGATTCCGTGTAAAACTTTTACAGTTAAGGTCTTTTATTGATTCATTTTCAATTCTGTTAATAGTAACTGTATTTTTGTGAGACCGTCTTTTACAAAGGAAGTTGCATCAAAGCTATGAAGCTTGATAGAGCAACAAAAACATTTATTAGGCAATTAACTATCATAAATGCTTAAAAGAATTCATCAACAATGGCAAAAGAACTATCTATACGAAACAGGAACGGAAAATGCTGTACCGGGGCAATGCAATATTATTGCTGTGTCATTACAACCATTTATTACATAAAATCTAATCGTCGTTATTTGCTTACCCTAGCGGATGTGAAAACAGGACTTCGGTCACTTCAATGAGATTTACACAACCCAACCGACCCGGTACCACGACCTTTTCAAAGATAAACAGATCAAGCAGGTTGTGACTAGCCCTCACTTGTGCTTCTGTGTTTTTCTATTGATCCACACAAAATCTCATATCCTGTGTTTCTCCTTTTCCAGATGCGGCCATTGACTCGAGCGCCCCGCAGTTGAACGTGTTTGCAGATGTAGCGGGACAAAAATAACTTTCGAGAGACGAACAGTTCTATAAGCAAACAGTGGCAGTTACCTGTGTGTCAGTGACAGTATACCAGGCGGACGTATGATTGGTCGAGCAAATAAACCTGTATGGTGGCTTACGTAATACCTGAGTATTGGGCTATCGGTAGCAGCCATTTTTAGTCACTACCGAAAGTTTCTGGACATTCGGGCGAAGACTAACAGCACACTACGCAAGGTACGCTGCCTCGGAAGACACAAGCCGTCCACAATGGCCATCCAAAACTGAGAACGGAGGTTAGATGACTATTCTGATGTTGTCTCTGAGTATTGTTGGGTTAGTGAAACTGGCCACGGCCCATCGTTACCGTATCATAACACCACCTGTTATGGAATAGGAACATAGGTCACCGGGAGTCCACCCGTATCCGGCAACTAAACTATCGCCTATTTTGACAGAAACAAGTGTTCCGGGCAACGGGGGCAACTGGAGACTTGCCAAGGAAACAAAATCACATGTCATGGTGACCCAAGAGTTAAGCCTTGCGACGTGTTGTTGTTAATGTGACTGCTGTCAATGAATAAGGGCCAAGGGCAAGGCTTGAGGACTTTCCTACCTTGAAATGAAACGCTTCGAATTGCTTTGTTGGTCTAGAAGACGTAACAACGGAATGGCGAGTTGACATCCGCCGGACATTTGTTAACTCTCATTAGTAGGAGGAATGCCGGAACCTGACTCATAGTTGACGTCAACTGCTAGATATTTAAATTACCTTAAACAGAACAAGTACATGACAAGTGGACACCGAAAAAGTCTGTCTCAAGATCACCACACAACTACAAGGACTACCCGATTACTCTAGATGAAGGTAATCCAGTTGTCATATTCTCTGAAGAAACAACTTCAGGCGTTGTAAAGTGTGTGTTGAATGTCTGAGTATGTGTACAACGCCGGAAACTTTGTGACGAGGACTACTATTTATTGTTTGGAACTATCAGAGTTCTATGAAATATCTTAACGGTTAACAAGACTATCTGCACTGAAGACTGTGCGACTGCCAAGCAAACAGAACTTGAGACGTTATCTCATCATCTTGTATAACATCGTTCGGCACAACGTTTTTGTCTCTAGCGGGAGATCAGCCATACTTTTCGGACAGGTTTATGGCGCAGTAAGTCTTACTACTGTGGTAAATGTTTACTGAACGTCTATGTATGGATTCAGAGTCTATAAGCCCTGGTATTAACTTCTATACAAGACTATAAAGACCTATTAAGCTGAGGCAACATGGCCGTTCTTCGTACCAACGTCTCCACGAAGCGAGGAATCAACAGAGACTTTGTATCGTGGTGGATGCTAAGTTTGGCAGGGTGTTTGCTAATGGCGTGTGTACACAGCTCTCACATCAGAAGGGGAAGGGAGTTTTATGCCCAAGCCGGGGAGGTGACTCTCGGCGGTTTGTTGTCGGTACACGTTAATGGCGGCAGCGGGGCGTTCTGTAGCGTGCTGAGGGAGTCGGGCGCTATACAGCGCATGCTCAGTATGGCGTACGCTGTGAACGAGGTCAACAGCAGAGACGATCTCCTTCCCAACGTTACCTTGGGGTTCGCCATATACGACGATTGTTCTACAGAAACGATGGCACTCGTAGAGACGCTAAACTTTATTTCAACGGAAGGCTTAGACAACAGATGCACGGGGACAGCGTATCCTAATTTGATAGGAGTTGTAGGAGCAGAAAACAGCGGTTCTACCAGAATGGCGGCTGAGCTACTCGGACTTTTTCACCTACCAATCATAAGCCACTTTGCCACCAGTGACGTTTTGAACGACATGTCCTTGTTCCCGACATTCTTTAGAACTGTCCCTCCAGATAGGCTACAAGCCAAGGCTATTATAGACATCCTGGTGTACTTTGAATGGACATACGTTTCTCTGGTTTACTCTGACGACACCAGTTACGGGATAGAGGGAATGAGAAAGTTACAGAAGGAGGCTGAAGACGCCTCAGTGCAGATCTGTTTTGCGGAGATCATCAGTGTGACGGCACTGGGGACGGACTATGACGACGTCATACGGCAGCTACGGAGAGACAGGAACGTCAAAGTCGTCGTCATGTTCAGCAACTTCTTTGACGCAAACCAGGTGAGAAAACATTCTATTTTCGTTCTAAAGCAAACAAACAAACAAACAAACAAACAAAGAACCAAACAAACAAACAAATTAACAGACAATCAACCAAACAAACTTTAAAGTTTATTTGTGTTGGCATCAATCACTAGAAAGCAAGGTCAACTGTAATCTCCGACAAAGGTTTAACAAAATTTCTGACTGATTAGATAGTTTTTCTAAAGAAAAGATCAACAAGCAAACAAAGAACGTGGCAGAGAACAATGAAAAAGTGTGTCTTTGAATTATATTGTGAAAACAGCAACATTCAAATGTTGATCCTTTCGAGCAATGTCGGACGATTCTAGATAACATTGTTTTAAATTCCAATGGACTTTACTCCTTTCTGAGTGACAAGTCAAATTTTCCGTGTTCTAAAATGAGTCTCTTATGTAATGCTTGTTTATTGCAGGTTTTTGCAGCGGCGAAACGTAACAACGCCACAGAAGAGTTTGTGTGGGTCGGTAGTGACGGCTGGGGAGTAAGTGTAGAGGAAATCAAGGGGCAAGAGGATGCTGCGCTGGGCGCACTCACGGTCGTACCGTACTCCTGCCCTGTCGAACGATTCGCCAACTATCTCAAGACACTCACCGTGGACAAGGAACCGAACAATCCTTGGATAGGCGAGATCTTAGGTAACATGTCATTCAGCGTCGTACGTAACGACAACGTGGTCTCGCCGGTGTTCAACGCTGTCAACATGTTCGCGCATGCGCTGGACGATATGCTTCGCACAGGATGTCCAGGCGTGCCGACCGGATGTAACATCACAGGTGGTTTAACATGCGATTTCTTAAAGACTCTAACGGAACACATCCGGAACGTTAGTTTTGTGGGAGAGTGTGGGTTTGAACTGAAGTTCCACCACGGGGAGGTCGTTGGAAGATACGCGCTGCAGAACCTACAGAGGAGGACGGACGGGACGTACGAGTACGTGCGCGTTGGGATGTGGGATATCGACGATGATGACGTCTCCGTCAACAGAAGTCTGATCTACTGGAACCTGAAGGACGAAAGGTACTCAATCTTCCCAAAAATCAAAAATTCTTAAGTTTCTCTGGTTGAAAGTTAGTGAAAGTTTGGTGACAATGGGGTGGTAGCCATTGGCTTGACCTTAAAAATTTATTCAAACTTGTTTGATGATTACTTATTACTAGTGTCGCTTGATTTTCGAAATATATGTCTCAGGTATTAGTTCACTGCTGCAGTCATTTACGGCCATTTGCTCTCTTGTATATTTTCTTACAACATTCATATTTTGTTGTGCAACTCATCCATTCTTGGCATATTCATCCATTCATGCATACATTTCATGCAAAAAAACTGTCGCTTGTTTTCGTTTTTGTTTCTCCTGACAGGTATAATTGGACGGGGTACAGCGAAGAAGACACCACAGAAATGTACCTATTATTCTATTCCATCGCTTTATCAAGCATCATTCTCTGCAAACTGTACTACGTGATCCTAGCGGTGTTTCTAAATTGACTTTTTTTCACATTGTGAAAACCCTCCCTTAAGGGTGTAGAGAAATCTACCACAATGCGTTTTCGTCAAAAGTGAAAAATGCCTCCGCCACTGAGGCGCCGCCAAAAACTTTATATATGTATCAGAACCTACTATGGAATATAATGAACATTGACCTTCTCGCACTTGGATCATGTACTGCACCATAACTGCTTTCCTTAACTTCTCCTCATCAATATTGTTGAATATGATACTAAATATTATATGCTGATTTGTTCATCATCCTTATCATCTATTGATTTCAGTTAATTTGATGATTCCGTACCATTTCCCGTAATTTCAGCGGTAGCATTTCCTGCAGCTGGTAATTAAGATTGAAATTGCAATTGGTAGAAATCAAGATTTTGATCATATCTTATCCATCCTATTTTTAGTAATAAAATCAGTGCCGAATAATGGATAAGTATACATTTATAGGCAGTTTCCTTATGAATGATAAGAAAACCCGTCATTATAACGATGATCTGTATATTTGATTTAGTCGTCATGGCCAAGCTTACGTTTTGCCAAGTTTTGTCTGAACACACAAAAAGTCTATCAATAATAGAAGCCAAAAGGAAAGTTTAACGTTTTCATCCGTTTACATATGACATACATGTACTGCTTCCTAGCTACGACTGGCAATAGACCAGCAAGAAGTGCCGATAGGAGTTTGATACAGTAAGGCTGCCAAGTTCCAGGCGTTTATCTACAAATCGCACATTTCAGATGGATTGAATGTAGTTCGTAATAGCGCACTCCCTCTTGGATACAACTGGCAATAGTCCAGTAAACGTTTTAACGGGACATGGTCATAGTTAGAGCGTTTATGTATCTACGAATTATGCCTTCTCTGACAATAGACGAGCCAATTTCTACAACTACAGATGGAGATAAGATACGGGTATCATTTCCGGACGTTTTGAGCGGCATCCATCACTCTTATTGAGCGTGTCCTTAGAAGAAGAGTAATGGATGACATACACTCAGAGAGTCCGGAAATGATTTCCGTTTCTTATCGAGTTAAAGAGATTGATTTATCTCTAAGGCCACAGCAAGTAAATTTTATGGATGAAATCAGTGCGGTCATTAATTGTCCCCTAATTTAAGAAAAAAATTGTCTTCTTTTGCGATGGTCAACATGACGAGAAAACACCAAAATGGGCAAGTAGGTTGTATTGTAGCCTAATGATTTAACACTTGTAAGGAAGCGATGACTGTAGTTGCTTGTTACAACGTTTATAGTGTCTAGTTAGAAAATTTAGTCATCTTGTTTTTCTACCCATCTTGTTTTCTTGACCTATCTCATTATCTTTGCAGTCTGTATAGGATATCATTGATAGCCTATACTTGCTGTGGCCAGAACAGTGTTAACATGGATGTCTAACCTTCAAAAACGTCTCCGGCAATTTTTTTATAGATTTGGCCCAGTTAGCCGCACCAGGACCATAGTAAGCGCCTTGGAGCAGACCCCGGAGTCCATCTGTAGCCACCCGTGTGATTACGTGGCCGGGTACGTCACCGTCCCCAGTAAGGACAGCGCCTGCTGCTGGACATGCTCGGAGTGCCGGAGTAACGAGATCGTCACGAACGTCGGCATGCCCACAGAGACGTGTACGGCATGTAACGACGAGGTACAGAAATATATCTCACTTATTCCAATACCTACATTTCCTATTGGACACCCAAAGTTGCTTTCAGGTCTTTTGCATCCATAGTTAGGGTATAAAAGACCAGTTTCTCCCAGATCACTTCAGTGTCACTGACGAAAGATAGTGGATGCTAGTTGAAGCATCTGACTGTTTCCAAAATCGTATCCAGTTGCTTGAGTAACTACTTTTTGGGCTATCGTATTACCTGGATGTCTAACCTTCATCGACGTACCTCACTTATTGTTATTATCCTCTCTACTGTTTGATTGACACAATACAGATAGATGATTGCTAATGCATCCCGACCAGAGACAATTATATATGTACCGTGAAATTGGCTGTAAATTGCTCCGTCATCATTTTTTATTGCAACAAATATATTCATAAGACATAGTGGCGACACACTCAAGACGTAACTTATATTAGTGTTGCCATCGAAAACGAATACAAGTACATGGTTAAACAAATACAAGAAAAGAGAAAAAAATAACATTTATCATTATTTATTTACATTCTCATTGTCCCGATGGCACACATGTAAATGTGAAACCCACCCTTAAATCAGCTTAACCTTTAACAAATGCACGGCTAGTGTATAGGACACGGCTTTAAAAGTCGTAGAAGAAAGTAGCAAGGAGTAGTTATATCATTTAACGGTTACTTTCTTACGTAGGGCACAGTGTATTGCAGTGTGAGAAATTGTAAATATAATAATGCGAATGTCAGCATATCATACATTTTGCATATCAAGTTTATTATTTTCTTTCAGGAGTCTATTGAAATTCAAAACTTCACGTGGCCGGACCCGGAAGACCGGACCAGATGTTTACCAATACCCGCCACACACCTGAACTGGCATGACGGCATCGCCATCCTCTTGGTCGTCCTGGCCTGCCTGGGATTGGCCCTCACCATGGCAACCCTGGTCACATTCACCATCAACAACGAACACAAGCTCATCAAAGTAAGAACTCATAAATCATTCATAATTCAAATTATTGATTTTGCCGCGAGGGGAAATTTCGTAAGTAAACGGAATTTTATGTAGGTCAAACGTTACCTCCGCCATGACTGATTGTTATGACTAAGGTTAAGGTCAGAGTTCAACGTTACTGTTTATTCACGGGCGCGTTCAGACTGACGTGAGGTCAAGGGTTATGTCCGATCAGCAATACGTGAGACATCAATCATTGATAGGTCAAAGGTCAATTTCAGGACCATAAAGCAATAAGCATGGATACCCCCATTCACGTAGAATATGATATCGTCAACATATTCCAAAAATACAATCGTGTATAATGCAAAATTGTCGGAAACTTTATTGACAAAAATTCTAACCGACTGGAGTATATGTTAATGAACACAAAACAAAAGGTTTGGAATACCAACTTTGGTAGAATACCAACTTTGCATATTTCCATTGTTTCAACATTAATTTCAATGTTTTATATATCATTAGAAAGATTGTGCAATTTGCTTTCCTATGATATCCATCCAATTATGATGGTAAATTTATGAAGCAAGCCTGTTTACGTGACGGTGTCGCAAAAAAGAATTGCCGAAAGTTATCTATTGAAGGCAATCATTCTATTCGATTTATTTTGTACTGTTGGTATTGCCTTGTGTACGAAGGGAACTTGAAGAAACATGATACATTAATCAGAGCCAATATTTCCAAGAGGTGTTCAATCGGGTGCTAACTCTTACCATCATACCAAAGTTCAAATCTTCGTTCTTTACCCAGGCTTGTAACAGAGAGCTTTCCTATATCATCATCCTGGGCGTAATGCTGGAGTTCGTGGTGGTGTTCTGTTTCGTGGCGGAGCCGACCCCCGGGACCTGTACCACCACCAGACTGCTCTTCGGTCTCAACTTCACTCTCATCTACGCACCGCTCGTCACCAAAACCAACCAGGTAAGAAATCGTTGTGAAAATATAAACTTTTTCAAATACGTGACGTACAAATAAACGCGAGAAAAAGATGCACCACCCTTCGTTGGACGTTGGTCTTCTTTTCCTTCCAATAATCAAACAATCTGCCAAAATTGCAGACCCTTCTAGCGCTGTTTGCATTACACGCTGACAAATTAGTGTACGTAAACAACAATATATGTTATTACTAGGTTACAATTAGGGGGGGACACTATTTTGCAAAAATGCAGTTTTTGATGAAATACGCCCCTAGAAATATGGAGACGGTCCATCTGAATATGAAAATGTAAAAATTTTGAAAATATTCAATTGCTAACCCCCCTGTACATGCCCCCTGAAGTTTTTTAGTTGACAATGTACTAAACTAGTATAACGCTATACTACCAAACATGCTTAATGCCTTAGAAATTGTACTTCGGCATCCTTGGCAGAATATTTGACTTCAGGAGAGATCAGTGTGGATATCTGAACCTCCAAATGTATTTCCCATGCAAATATGGACTATTCCAAATCACCCCCATGGCGAAAATGAACTGATCCAAACTCAAAATTGGACAAGACGGGCTACAGGACAATTTGTACTCATTTCTACCAATTTTTACACTCAATCGCACAGAGGCAGTTAGCCTTGTAGGATTTTGAAACGCCAGTGGTACTCAAATACTCTGCAAAACAGATTTCCTTGTAGCGAAATGGAGTATCACAAGTTTTCACATACTGAATCAGGTCCAGGTTCAGGTCCGGACCTCTGGACCTGAACCACACCTGCATGAACCTGAATTTTCTGTGCCGTTTTAATTTACTCACCCCTATTAGGCATCCCTGTAGTTACATGTAACTTATGTTTTATCCTATCAAGAAATAAATACGTATGCATGTAGGTGGGGAAAAGTTGTGTTCCAGTTGAAAAAATTCAGGTTGCCCACTGCGCTACGCCGCTACCTGGATTTAAATTACGACTTACGTTGCGCCAACCAAAATACATTTTCAAGTGTGCAAGTGGGTATTTCGACCACTGTTGCTAGAGGTAAAAGATGCAGCCTTTGGGTTTATCTCTAAGGAGATGTTTCAACAGACAAGGAAATAAGAAGTCTGTAGTGCCATTGTCCAAGTGGTAACCACAATTACCAATCTGAAGTGGTACTGAAAAAGAGAAGAGAACCTGGATCGTTTAGACAGTACAGTAGAGAAGTCAGGAAAGGATGCAGGATACCAGAGATTCTGATAGCTTGGAAGAGAAATGAAGAGGAGCTTAAGAAGCAAGGACTCAATGAGAAAGAGATTGCAAACATTGCTGTTGATTGGAAGAGAGACAAATACCTACTACAAACCCTGAAAACCCAAGATGGATCTTTCACATCAGCAGCAGAAGTTGATATGTAAGTGTAAAGCTGACCCAACTCAAGAACACAGCCCTGTCACTACCGATAACCACGAAAACTCCATCTGCGGTCAACCTAAAATTCTACTTGAACAATGTTACACGCCATTGATGCCATCAATGAGTGTAAATTTGACCATGGTTCTTTTGATTCTGTTGTAAGTAGATGTACCAATGAAACGTTGAAATTCAGTATCGCAGGCATTTGCTTACAATGACAGATATAAGGGCTCGAAATACTACCTGTTTATGCAGGGTAGTGCAGGTAAAATTGGAGCTGTGCAGGTATTTCTGGTGTCTACCTGCACCTAACCTGCACTGGTCCAGGTATTGGGTATATACAGGTAAGTGCAGGTAAAATTGGAGCTGTGCAGGTAAAATTGGGGCTGTGCAGGTATTTCTGGTGTCTACCTGCACCTAACCTGCACTGGTCCATGTAATGGGTATACAGGTTAGTGCAGGTAAAATTGGAGCTGTGTAGGTATTTCTGGTGTCTACCTGCACCTAACCTGCACTGGTCCATGTAATGGGTATATACAGGTTAGTGCAGGTAAAATTGGAGCTGTGCAGGTAAAATTGGAGCTGTGCAGGTATTTTTTTATGTCTACCTGCACCTAACCTGCACTGGTCCCAAATACTAGGTTTTTATACATAAACGTCATATGATGTAGGTGTACGTGGATTGTTATTAGCTGCATTGAATGTTAACGTTACCACTATCACAATATTCTGTAGAAAAGAAAAAATAGCAATGGTTCCTGAACAATTTTAGTATGAACTATATACTTCCAAAATTCAGAGTGGTACAGGTAAAATTTGTCTGGTGCAGGCTATTTTCAATGTTACCTGCAACAGTGCAGGTATGCAGAAAAAGTATTTTGAGCCTTGGATATAGTATGTACATGTACAAGAGAGTTTAGTAGTAGAGAGAACAGTCAACTGTTGCTTTTCTGTCCATACTTCTCAACACATATACAAAAACACTGGTTTTAAGCTTGGCCAAAAAGCTTGGTGTTTTTGTGACCTTGAAACAATGTTTCTTTTTGAAGTTGCCCAATTCCTTGGCATTGAGTTTCTGAAAGTTTTACCACTATTCTTGTGAAGCTAAAGACACTGTGTAGTTGATTTGGGTACTCTCTGTTATTCTCTGCACTTGTCGAATTACTGCCCTACCGTGATTTCCCTGTTTTGGGCCAAATAATGGAAATTCGCCCCAATTCTTGCTGCCCTGTTGCCATGGCAACTAAGAATATTAAGCCAAAACCTGATGGAAAGGTATCTTGGAGTGTAATGTATCATTTAATTACACAAATGTGCAAAAAGAACTGAAGTAATGCAGTCAGTGCTTGCAGACCTTAGCAACGTCACACAAGTACACAGCGAGGGGGGTATCCAAACTTCAGGGGGTATGTACAGGGGGGTTAGGGTTTTACAATTGCCTAAATTTTGTGATTTCTGTGTTTATATAGATCATCTCCATATTCTAGGATGCGTATTTCAAAAAGTTTGTACTAATGTCCCCCCCTATTACAATTAGACAATGCTTTCGTAGCAACGATATCGCTCTACCATATGCATGGGTCATGCTAAAGAAGTGTTTATTACATTAGCATGAAACTTTTGTGTCCAAATAATACACCTTATCCACATTTTCTTAATGTTCATACACCTGAACTTATATGGTCATAGTTGGTGTGCCTCTGTGCTGTTTTGAAAAGTGGACAACGCCCTTGAATACTTGTTCGCGAAGTCAAGCCAAGAGATAGCAGATTTTACCAGCTCCAAATAAAGTACCCTTGTTCCAACAGTGCTACCGAAACAGTATCAGTAGCCTTGTGATGAAGATTAATGTGTCGCATGAGAAAACTAATGTCATATCATCCAATATCAATTTAGAGAGCAAGACAAGCTGTCATTTCGGAACATGCAGGAAGAAGTGTTATGTCATGTCATCCTTTTCGTTTGGGACATGAAAATAACTAGCTGAACTCTCATGGCATTTCTACTGTCTATGTAACAAATTGGATGGCATGGTTACGTGATGAAAGCTTCATCTTCCTCTAGATCATTTCCTAAACTTCGCCCCTAGCTGTCAGGGCTGCAGGCTACAGACAGAGTGATGTGTAGACAGCCAGCTAGCGACAATCTGTTCAGGAATTCGATTGCCCTCGAAGTACCTTCCAATTAACCCAAATTCCCCATCTATATTCCGTGTATCACAGCAGCTGACGGGTGAAAGCTCACGTAGTCAACCATTCATAGCACCTGTCCGAGTCGGATCGAAGTCCGCAGTACATATACATGCATGTCCGTGTTTCCAATCTAATCATGCATTTTTCAAAGTCATTTGACAACCACAACATCGGTTTCAATCTATTTTCGTCAGCGAATTCACGATGAAACGTCCCGGCTCAGCGAATTCACGATGAAACGTCCCGGCTCAAAGTCAGTTCCTTTAGTAGGTAGTTTCTTATTTCGAAGGAAAGCTTTGTGATGCGATATATTACATGCCTGTCCATGTTTCCAATTTCTACTCATGCATTTTACAAAGTCATTTGACAACCACAACATCGGTTTCAATCTATTTTCGTCAGCGAATTCGTGAGGAAACGTCCCGACTCAAAGTCGTTCCTTCAGTAAGTAGTTTCTTTTTTTGGGGGAAGGAAAGCGCTTTTTCCTTGTAATGAAAAAACGTGCCAGGCATTTATCGATTCCATTCTTGACAGGGGCTATACATCAAGTTAGCCATGCGGAAGCGAATTGTTACCGATCACAACTTGTCTAACCGAGGGTGTTCCTAGTCGTCAGCTTTTCGTTCCGGAATCCTTCAGATGCATTCCCGGAACGAATTTCTGGAAATCAAACGAGAACTGGTGCTGAGTTGAGCGCCTGTGGATATACGACCAGGCGTATCCACATGTTATAAGGAAATGGTTTTGACACGGGGTTCGGTTATGGAAAATTCAATAAACTTCATCTCGTATTTATCGACACCCTACAGCAAGGCATTCGTTATATACGGAAGATCTATCATCAGCCAGCGATTTCTCGCTGACGATGTTTCTGGTATGGTTAACATTGCCTAGGCAGCACATCTACGTTTCTAGGTTAGGCCACAGCAAGTAAATTTTATGGATGACATCAGCGCGCGCATTAATTTTCGCCTGATTTTAGAAAAAAAACAAGAATTTTTTTCTTCTGCAGGGATGGTCAACATGACGATAAAGTACCAAAATGAGCAAATATGTTCTGTTGTAGCCTAATGATTGTACGTGTAGAAGTGACACTTGCGAGGTACCCAGGACTGTAGTACTGTTGTAGAAATGAAACTTATTGGATAGTTGTAAAAGTGACACCAACGTGGAAGCCATGAGTGTGGTTACCAACTTTGTTGGTGATGCCAGTCCACCACACTAGTGTCACTTTTACCACACCAGTACATGTCTTGAATACAGGAATGAATGCCTTGTTGGCTCTAATATCATGTTTTGTCCCTTAAATTCTTGTTACAACATTCATAACAACTTTATGGTGCCTATTTTTGAAAATGTAGCCATCTTGTTTTTTTTTCACCCATCTTGTTTTTTTTCTCCATATCGCACTATTTTTGCAGTCTGCAAAGGATGCCATCCATTAAATTTATTTGCTGTGGCCTTATTGTAAAATCAAAGCCCTCTGATATTACATGATGAATAGTACTATTTACGGATCATTTTTCTTTATACGTATCCTTCTTAGATGGATGATTTTCAAAGCTATGTTAGAATACATCAACTACTTTATTTCATATCTTACATTAAAGGCAAGAAGCAGAAAGGGCGTCATCATAAATCTTTCAACAAGATGTACGAGCACTTCACTGTATTAACTTACTGCGGCAACTAGTTTGTACCATGTCCCGCTTTGAGTTTATTTCAAGTCACCGAGAGGGTTTAAAATAATACTTGTAATATATTTAAACTATTTCAAATGAAAGAATGTTTAAGTCACAATAGTTCAAACAATCGAAAATGAAAGTTTGATCATGTTTGAACTTATTTATATACGTTGGAAATATTGTGAAAATTACGGTACAGGTATGGCATTTTTCAGAACAATTTTCAAACATCTAAGTGTTTTTGCACTGTTGTACGAAGTTCTTTTTCCCAAAGGACTTTTGATATTTGATAATAGATATGAATGACAAATCATGCACCTTTGATATATAAAGATGAATGGACATGGACCATCCAAAATACATCATCCATTGTTTTGTAATTTCAAGTGACCATTGAGACCAACTAGAAACCCTCCAGCCATTATCGGACATGTCGTCCCAGTTCTGTCAAGATGTTTGAAAGATGAGGATACACTGAATTCAATTAAACGAATCGACTGAACCTAATAAGCAATGATTCGTATCATTATCAGACAAGTGGAAAGCCGTGTGGTTAATTAACATGACCACAGGGCACACAACTCATCGCCATCTTATCAACAGCATCCAATTATAGTGTCGCGTCGTAGGCTAACGTCACAGTTCCAAACGGGGCCCTACCGGGCTCTTTGTGGAAACGAAAAATAGAAATATATACGTATATATGTTACGTAAATTATACACAAAGAGTGCCCAGGACTATTCTCTTTACGTCTGGTCTTTTATATCATCTTTTTTGTTCCCAGAAGATGCCCGGCCGGGCCCCGGTTTGGAAATGTGACGTAGGCCTTACACCTATAATGTAGAAACTGTTTTGTTATCGTCCGCATTTTTGGCTCTATCTGGTTACGACTCAATCCTAACCAATCATAGCATTGGCTTTGACCACTTGACTCATCCAGGTCAATCAGACGATTGGTTCATTGCAACTTATCTGACGTCACACCTTGCTCACACGTTTCCACTGACATTCCTGCGCGACCTCCATTGACATGAATTCCGGACTGCGCTTTTATTTGTCTTTTGAAGGCACAATCTTGTTATTTTGACTTAAGCAAGTATTTAACAACCTGCCCACCTGAAATCAGGGTCTGGGTTCAACTCCGCTGATATGTCACCGATATTTTTGCTCTTGGGAAGGATACTTTACTTTTCTCACTTCACTCAGGTGGTAATAAGTACCTAGCTTCGTTTAGGGCCACACCTCGAGCATGTTAAAGATCTCACTTATCAAAAAGAGTAGGGGACCTTTCCAGTGTGGGCGGATCAACGTTACAGTCATATGGCCGAACCTGGGGAAAATACTATCGTATTGAGGTCACCTGAGTGGCTGAATGGCAGCCGCTCCAGACGATTTAGCCCCGCATATTGTAAGCTCCTCACAATTTAGTCCCTAGCTGCGATGAGAGTGTAGTCGGCCTAGTAACAATAACTACCTTAAACTCTAGCTCCAGTCTCTTAACCCCAGTCATTTTAGTATCTCCAGCTTTCCATACATATCGCATGATTGATCATTACACCAATACGACCTTGTTCCGTATCTTCATTTACGTCCCAATCCAATCCGCCTCTCCATCTCCCAAATGAGTCACAAGCAATTTGTTCAAGGTTATGACCCAACGTCAGTCGAACGTCAATCCGCAATCCATACCCTGGAAACCAGACGTTTAGCCAGGGCCAGTAGAGAATGTATTCGGCAGCCAAGGCAGGTCTTTCCGAGGACCTTAGATCATCACTCCTGGAAAGATTCATGCAGGGTGAGAGTTTGCAAACTGATAGGCTGTCCGGCAAACTCTCATTCTGCATGACTTCTCCCCGGAGAATTATCTAAGGTCCTCGGGAAAACCCACCTTGGCTGCCGAACAAATTCTCTGCCGGGCCTGGTCTGGCTTCCAGGGTAGCAATTCAAAGCTTAAATGTGGGCTTTGTACACAAAATTAATGGTAAATAGAGACTGGGCATAGATGAAGACTTCAGTATCTACATACATTAGTAGATAGTCGTGAGAATGAGCAATTTAAATGAAATGCATCTTAAATCTAATAAGCTGGGTTTAAAATGACTATCATGTCCTCTATCCGGGTCAAAATTTACGAACGTAGAAATTTTGAACATATGCGAACAGAGCTAAAATCCTAAATGTATTGCTTCCGGAAGCAACATTGCTTTCTCTATTGATTCGATGCAACCCCCATCCCATCTCCAAAGTTTACAACCTTGTGTGACCTTCAGTTCAATTTCCAAATGTCTTTTTATGTCAGTCCTTCCGGGAATCTACCTGCCTTTGGTAAAACTCAACGAACCACATAATTTCGTTATCTGGTCATTGACGATGATCTTTCAGGAAATCCAAGCCTCAAACATAGAACTGAACATTGTTCTTACAGATTATTCAATGGCCTTATGGAGTTGAGTCATGTAAATTAAGGTTACCATTGAATTTACTTGTATAGGTTATTGTAAATCGTTACCTTTCGAACTCCATGTAGTAAAGGTAATTAACGATCGTCCTGACCTTGCTGTCAGTCAACCCAAGGGTTGATTTTGAAATACGTAATGTTCAAGTTGAATGGGTCATTACGGCTTCGAATAACATGGTATGTAATTAGTCTCCACCAGACTGACTTTAGGGAGAATAATTTGCCAGGGGGAGTTTTGCTATCAGAGGAGTTGGCCGGCCTTGCAGGAGGGGAAACATTTACCTTAGTGTGGACTGACTCCCGATTTTGGGGAGAATTCTACGATCCCCGCACCCCCGTAGGAAGGCCTGGTGGAGGCTAGCATCTAATATGCGTCCCTAATTTCAGCTTGTAATGGTTACTGAACAGTAATGGATCATTGAGTTTCCCTGGCTTGGTTGTGACTGCGATGCGTGTAGTTTCTTGTTAAGCCATTGACACTGTTGTTTGGCATGATTACAAGAGGCGAACTGTGAAACGTTTACGGTTCAAAACACACATATCTCATTGTTATGGATCATGGAAAAACCAATTTACAAAAACACTCAGAAATACATTATTTTCACGGACTTTCTGCATGTTCATGATAAAAAAGGCATGTTATTTACGCATCTTTGACAATATAAAAGGTTACTTGTTCCACTATTTCAAAGCAACTGTAGAGTAAAGATTGGCTAATTCTATTTCCTGAACATACACATACTGTGACAAAATGCAATATCCTTCGTTCCTATGTGAGCATGGGCTTGGGGAACCATTTCGATAAATAGTAATGATAGCGAAGTTATTCTGAATCAGTATGGCTAACTGCAAGCAAACCAAACAATTGTTCAAAACTTAAGCATACAGTAAAACTGATGTCTGTAACTATATTATTGATATGCAAGTCTAGACTAATTAATACGCACGGAAATAATAGCAGCTTCTGACATCTTCTCTGACAATGTCTTGGAAGTTAAACGAAAAGAGATTCTGATTCCAGATACTGGGATAGTCTTAAGTTCTGAGTCCTAAACGTACTTTCTCAAGGTCGTATTCACGGACACAGCGACCCCTAATTCTGCAAAGGTCACGAAATCCATCTGCAGAGCTATCAAGACTCCAACAACGACACCAGGAAGTCAATTTACCAGGCTTCAGTGGGTCTAATACCTGAAAGCTGCCTGATAACATACCTCGTTTCAGGGCTCAGCCTCTCTGGTCAGAGTACTTAACCATGTGGAACCCTCACTCATTCCAAACGGTCGTTATTGAAGGCAACGTTATGACAGGCTTATTTGGAAGGCATTACATAAGCCCCAGGGGTAATTGAAGTACACAATACTCATATGAAATGTATCACAGAAAGCTCTAACATGAGAATCCTGTTGGTACAATAGATGAAACTTTGAGTGCGTGGCAATCAAATCAGTCAGTCTACCTTGAACTTGTCTAAAATGACTTACGTAATGGCTGGGTGTATATCAGGGCGGGCTCTTTGTGTAAGTAAGCGGGAAATCTGCAGCAAGCCAAATCACCAACGTTTCATTCACATATATTACTTCTTTAGCTTTGATATTGGTACTGCAATATATCTTAAATATCTTAAGCTTTAATATATTGCAGAACCAACGCGTTAACAATTCCTGAGAGGTAATATATTTTGAATATATATATATATTTCCCACCCTAGTGTGTGTGTTTGTGCGTGGTGGTGTGTGTGCGCGTAAGTGGGGTGTTGAGTGTGTGTATGTATGTATGTGTGTGTGTGTGTTTTGTTACTATCAGTGGACCAAAATTAAATCATAAAATGTTTAAAAGCTGATGATGAAACTCACGTAAAACTTTCCCCGCATATACATCTATAGAATCGGCGTGTATTGACCTGAGTGGCCGTAATACATGACTGATGGTTTCACTTTTGTCCACTCTGTGGAATGTCCATCCATCAAGATGGCTAAACGCGCACAGGGGAGTCTGCATCGCTGCCCGCCGAGTCCCTGAATGTCATTTCCTTGCTTTACGATGCCCTGAGAAATACCCCCGGCCCTGTTCTATTATACCTTTACCCACCTCTTAACCTCAGCAGGCTCACAAAATGGGCCTTTTCGCCAGTTAAACCCCGGAAAGATGCCCGTAAGGTCTTTATGGCTAACGGAGGATATCTGTTTGGAGGGGATTTGCCGCCGGTTATCTGAGGTCACCTATACTAAAGCAAAACTTTGACAAGGCAAACGGTTGTACGTCAGTGATTGGTTGATTCTGTACCCCTCAAAACTAGTCCAAGTTATTAAGCCCAAATACAAACACTCGATATACATATCTGTAGTCTAGTCTACGATAAACACCAATTGGACTTCTATACCTATTTGGATCTTAAATTGCAAAGAAATGTATAGGAGTGTCATGAAATATGGAAAAGTTATATAGTCATGGCCTGTGTTTGCAAATGTTACAAAGACTGAAACGAATACTAGTACGTATGTATGGCGACCGTTCAGAATAATTTTGTGTCTGGACAAAGATGTTCTGTTCAACCTATTCGATCTACAATTGATCTTCTGCTTAGGGATTCCCATTATACTAGTAAAGTGGACGTACATATGGACGTGTGGGAACAAACAAAGTCCCTAGCCATCAGCATATGCCCACAGAAATCCCTTAAAACCTGTTTTCCCTAACCTCATTACTCTTCTTGACAGTTTCGGTGGGGATTCTGATAGAAGTCCACTAAAAGGATTTGCAGCGCACTTTGAAGGATCTATTTACGGGGATTGTGAAACCATTAGCTTCTCATTGACACACTTTCCGTTCGCCTAATCTCTTTAACGACAAGCGCCAGTGGTTGGACAAATGCAGGCATTACCAAGTCAAGGACCATCTTTCCTGATACCGACATTGTTCCTTACGGCATTACGATGGGAATGCCTGCTGCCTTTCATGATTAATCTTTTCATGAAAACTTCCAGGCTGCTTATCATGGAAGCTCATCTGTGTTGGGAAATAATCATAGTACAATGCTTAACTTTCTTCTAACAGAAAGGTATACACGGATCAAATTGTCAACGAACGCTGTTGCCTTCTTCAGGGTCAATGCAGCTGCTTACGATAACTTATTAGAAAGGTTGACCTCCATGTGAAATTGTCTTGAAGAAATATAATTCAAACTTGAGGTCGGCATGGATGTTTGTACGGTTTTACTGTGCGCATGCCTGCTGTCTTAATGTTTAAACTTGAAGTACAGAGGTTGAGAAGTTTTTACTTCAATTTTCATAACTTGATGAAAGGGAACGAGTCACGAATAATGCAATGTATCGGCATAACCTCGATTCTAATCCTGTTTCCCCATTTCACACCATCAAAAAAAACATTTAAGCAACTGAAGTGACCTCAAACAAACCATTACTCGAAGAGAAAAGATCTCGTTAGGATGGGAGAGTATTATCTGTTGACCCCCAAATGTACAGACATTAGAGGCTTGTTGGTGAGGTCTTACGATGTCAGCTCATCACAGACACCTTAGTGTCAAATATTCCACCGTATCTATCTCTTCCTATTTTCATTTGATTATAGGCTTTTGCCGACAAAATGGTCGAACCTTGTTATAGGTATGAACAAGGACTGAAAGCACTCAAAACCCCGGGGACGTACTCTGAATACATTACCAGACCCCATTAAGCTCTATTCTGGTAAAATTCAGATACAATGTTAGAGTCTTATTGGTGTGTATGGATTCCACACTCTTCATCCCTTCTCTTGCAGAAGGATAGTTTAATTGTTACAAAAACGTTAATCCACTACTCTGGCAACTAGAATACTTCAAAGTAAATTATAAATGTAATTCGTTGGCGTCGAAACGTCGCTAAAGGTAATGTATACGTTAACGTTCCAAATCCTTGAAATAAGGCTAAACTCTTGTCGAACTCTTATTTCGACCCAATGCAACCATTCTGCTCTAAAAACCATGGTTGCTGTGAAACGTAAAACAATGCACTGTTAAGATTTGTATTGTGCTGTTTACAAATGTCCGCGCTGCGGGGGTTATAATGTTTAGTTGATGGCCCCATGACACCTCGGTCGGAGTATCTATGAAGATCAATCATCTTTCTTTCTCGGGCCTTTGAGCATCAATTTGACCCATTTTACGTCTAACCCCACGGGGTACTAAAGATGCGCCAAACATGAGTGGTTTCCACTTGCCGGGTGCAACAACGAGATACCTTGGTTATGTAACCATCTTACTTTGTGACCATTTTTCTCATTCCTACATCAAAGCTACAGATTACTGTTTGCCTCCTATAATAACAACACAAGTTTCATTCCCAGACGAGCAAAGATAAAGTTCAGTACTGTCAACATTGCTCGTAGCAAACTATATTCCCAAACGCTCTATTAAACGGTGAAAAGGCATAAATAACGTCAATACCAAAAATAAGACCTTTTTTCGAGGTTCCGATAAAACATCGAGCTTTGTGGAATGCAAGCCTATAACTCTCTTCTGAAATGGAAATTTATGGGTATTACTCTTGTAAATCATCACTATTGCGCGTTGAAATGTAAAAATAAATCACCAAATTGTTTGCACAGGTTGGAGCAAAAGGCCCCTGGGGACAGAAAATAATGGGTATCCCCATTTTCTGTACACAGAAATTATACGAATGACGCTAGCAAAAGTGCAAGTCATAATCGAAAGCAGGCGATAACGCGTTCTATGTGCTGTTTAAATGTTACACTGTGCTATCTACACAATCCCATAAGTTCACAAATCACTCTGCCGCGCCAGAATACCATCATTATTACGAGACGGGTGCTTAAGTTGAGCGTTTTGTCAAGGATAAATGTGCACAGGTGATGACAATGTCGCAAATTTGATATTCCATTGGGAAAACGTAAATTGCGGCTATATATTTAGAATATTGCAAACTTTCTGACACCTAGTAGTACTTTAAACACGTCAGAGGGTATGAGTGTGAATACATCTTGTTACATTTGTTTATAAAATCTATTTTATTACTAAATGATTTCTGGTACAAAGACACTCAGATCTTGAAGCTGAGAACTGTTCGAATATGAAAAGTTGGACATTGACCTTAGTAGTTACTAAGGTTGCGAATCAGCATTAAAAACGATGATCGTACAGAGCAGCTTCTTCTTCTATTTACGTTAGCGGGGTGACCTTAAAAGCCACTGAGGTCTTCCTCCCTCTAGCATGTCCAAAAATGTCTTAAGTCAAATAGGTGTGAGAACTCCCATCTTCAGTTGGGTTGCGATTACTTCGCTCATTCCGCGTAGATAGACTTGCTCCATCACCTCGGGTGACCCCCTTCTTGAGTAATCACTCCATAGTCCATGTATTTGGTCCATTTCCTTAGTTTGCTGTTCGTCTTAATGATGCTGATGGTATCAGCAACACGCAACCCACATCTCAAAACCATACCTGTTTCCATGTTTCAGGTGTACCGTATCTTCCGGAGTGGAAGAAGATCCGTGAAGAGACCGAAGTTCATCAGCAGCCAGGCACAGGTCGTCATCGCCTGTGTGCTCATGGTCGTTCAGGTCAGTATACGGACATATCTGTAACCTTATTGGATGGACTTAACCTGGGCGTTGAAGGTCGTACATGTCATCGGTACACTGCGGCCTTAATCATAGGCTAATCTCAACCATCCATCATTTGTTGTGTATACATGGCATGAGCCAATTCTTGCAGTAACTCAAAAGGATATAACTGTGGCCAGGGTCTACACAGACCAGATTTTATAGGCACAAGGTCAAGCATGCCCACGAAATTTCTCTAGACCACCATGAGAAAAGCCCTTATAGATCATTCCTCGGGGGGTTTCCTTACGGGGGCTATCCTCAATGTTACATCATTACAACGTTATGTCATTCTTAGGTGCCGTGGCTATTAGAAAGTAGTTTACCCATATGAAAGCTCGTACAATGCTCAACTCACCATTTGTATGAACCCTACGCCGTCAGTAACTATTAGTAGTGGTCGGGACTTTTACCGACTAGCTCCCAACCCCCTAGCCGGTACAAATTAAATCCCCACCACTTCTATCTCCGCAACCCAACCTCTGCTTGGAGAATAGTCAGTTACCACAAATCACTAATACGTGTTGATTCTACGAGCTACAGAAGACCAGAACTGACTTCTAACTTTATTAACACGTTTGGCTTCAGAGCGAGTTTAATCACACGGAAGCTAGTACAATAATCAGCTCACATTTGATATGAACCCTACCCTGTCACTAACAAAAAATCACTACGTGTTGATTCTACGAGCTACAGAAGACCAGAACTGACCTCTAACTTTATTAACACGTTTTCTGCAGGTCATACTAACGTGCATGGGGTTCATCCTGGTGTCGCCGACGTCAGTGAAGAAGGACATGCCGGTACTTACAGAGAAGCTTGTGGAACTGCAATGTGAACAGCACGTGTACGAACTGGTGGCCACCCTGGTCTACAACGTGCTACTGGTGCTGGTGTGCACGTACTACGCTATCATCACCAGAAACCTGCCAGACAACTACAACGAGTCCCGCTTCATCAGCTTCCAGGTACGTAAAATACTACCTTTACCTTCTGTCTGTACTTTGTATGTGGCACTGTTAAGTTTAGTAAACTTGAATGCAGTGACACGTTGCCCTTGTCTGTCGAAAATCAAATTAAAAAAAAAAAAGACGAAGAACCATTTCACACCAGGCTTTGTCAATCTGGTGTGCCGTTTGACTTTAGTAATAAGGGACACTTTTACACCATTCATACGAGAAAGCAAATATGGATCCACGATCACCCAGACACGGGATTGCTCCCGAATCGCTAGGTCTGATTTGAACGGTGGATTCCATTCAGTGGATCCGATCAGGATCAATCATGTGCCTGGATGAATCCAGATTTGCTTTCTGGTAAACGCTTTTTGCTTTCAAACGGCAAGTCAACTTTCTTTCAGTATTTCATAAACGGAAGGGCGAAATGGCTTTATACATGTATCTAGATCTCATCTTCTTATGTGCTCATTGGATTATTTCCGGCCATCATATGTCCACAAGTCTATTACATAACTGCACAAGTATGGTACAAGGTTTATACTGATGGAAAGGATTAATCAGTAAATTGACATTTCTATGGATCGATTCCCTCCCTGTCCAGGTCTACACCACCCTGGTGATCTGGCTGGCGTTCGTCGCGACGTTCTTCACCGCCAAGTCCGCCCGCTACCGAACAGTCTACTCCTGCATGGCCATGATCCTGAACGCCTTCACCACCCTCATCTGCTACTTCTCGCCAAAGCTCTACGGGGTGTACTTCGTGAACCAGAGTGACATGAACGTCCAGGGTACGTCCATGAGAAACCCTACGGTGACAACACCGGAGGGTACGGTTCCAGAGCGTCCTGGTTCCATCACCGGAGTCAACTTCTCACCGGCAGTTACCCGGCCTCAGGCTGCTAGCTTCTCGGCGGCCATGGAACACGCCCAAGACGGCCAAGTCCAAAAGAGCGACGCCATGGCCAACGGCACAGAAAACGACATCAAAAAAGTTGTCAACGGTACGTCCTAATGCCTGGCCTCTACGCGATGGCAAACTTTAAGTACAAAGTCTGGTAACGGCACAAAATGTAATTGACATGGGTTGCTACTAGAGAGATTCTACTGGATTGGACTCTTCACAATTGCCAGGCGCATCCTAGAAACGCTCAGTTCAGTGAGCTCTTCATTCAATTCTAATTGAGTATAGCCAAATAAACTGCTTTGTAGTGTTTATCCCATTGCATTCAATAATGTTTGGATAGCTTCTTTGTATTGCACATCTACTTATCACATTTTTCAAACATTTTCACAGGAACAATAGATTTGGACGACGTAGAAGGAACCGACAACGACGCCACTATCATCGTGAACGGCACGTGCACCACGGATGACTCACCAGACCCCAGCTACGTGAAGTCACGGGTGGTCATCAAAGAAATGGAGGGGACGCAAGTCTAAGGCCATCGATATCTATAATTGATATAGTCCCCGCTGTGGTTACTAACAACCCAGTAACCCTTAATTCACGAAGCCGTATGACCACATATCATGACATACCTCTCATGTAGGTCGGACAGTTTCTACGACTCTATACCATAGGTCAGATACGGCCCCAACAAGACTATGGGGTCCATGGGCAGGTCACGATAGAGGAAGAAGACTACAGTTTGTCTGAAAAGCAGTGTTGTTACTAGTTAGACTGAAAGTCAACCTGTGCACGAACATAGTTCAAAACTAAACTTTGTCCCAACACAAGTAAGAATATCGGATTTTCAACTGTCCTACTAAAGTCGTTTTCAAATTTCATGACCAATCATCAGGGCACCATCGGCGGGTAGTATAAACTTCCTGACACAAATTACTGACATCATGTGTGCGTAAGGTCACGTGACATAGGTCATTGGTCAGTTTGTTCTGAAGAAGACTGTAGAAGGATAGTTGCGATTCTGTGTTAAGTCAGTTTTAGCTCTGTACTATGTTGTTGACTTGTTTGGTGTCTATGCTGAACTCATCTGCAGCACATGTACGTCATCATCGTCAAAAAGATGAGTGGTGTTTGACGTGTTTATGACAATTGTAATGCAAACCACCGCAAAGACCCAAGCCGTAACTATCTATCGAAGGTGTCTGTGAGCCTGCTTGTGGTGATGGCAGTTTGCGTGACTTCTTGTCCACAGTATGTAAGCAAATATCTGCACTGCTCGCAAGTTGGTCAAGCAAAATCTGGGTTACGATGCAAGTGTATTTTTATGTACAGATCTAGAATTTTACTTGGAATGTAATACATAGAACCTCAACGGCAGAACTAAATCCGGTGTTCTTGTAAAAAAATTAAATCTGGTAGATGAGGCTCTTAAAAAGTATGGAAATCATAATGACTCGATGTAAAGTTGCGACAGAGGTTCTTGTCCAATGTTTGGTGTCAAATGTTGTTACATCCTTGTCAGCAGGCTGTTGATGCTTTAATTGTAATGTATATGCTGCAATGGAAAGGTTCTATGAAACCAAAGTAAGCAAAGTGATATAGAAGAGTATGCTGAAAAATGTAATTTTCGAACAAAAAAAGGTCACCAGTGATGGCCAGAAATACATGTCTAATTAAACCATTTCCCTTAACTTCTGCAAACTATATCACAGTGCATATCAAGTCTGTTACAATAATATGAAGATTTGTACATTGAACTGTGCCATTGTTGATATCATTGGAGGACCATTGTTACAATTTTTCATTATATTGGCCTACTTCCTGTGGCTTCTAGCACAAAGACTTCATTGATATGCAGTTTATCCAGGTAAAGCTATAAAGTATATAGTCCAATCAACTGCAGAAAATAGCATTCCATTCAAAGTGTATAACATCCATCTATATTCCTTTCTTTACCTTGCCACTTTTGTACCTGGTTTCGACCTAAATGTATATTCTTATATCCATTATCATGCAAGTATCATATTCTGATGTCAGCCATATGATGCAAGTATTCACTGGGCTGACATGGTAGGAGTTTGTATATGACCTTTGTACAAAGTTATTACTAATATAAGATGTAAATGTTTATCTGAGGATTGAAGAATAACAGGGAAGTGCCGTCTTGCTCTGAAGAAAAGAAGCCCACTCAGTGTCTTGTTGTCTTTACTTCTAGAAGGAATTTTCAATATCATTGAATAGATGAAGTCTTAAATGAAGTTTCAATACTAAAGAAAATGTCTCCGCCCCTGAGTCATTGCCAAAATGGAGGATGAGAATAAATAAGTTTTAGCTCATAGAATCACTGAACACACATTTGCAGTAGAGAGCCTTGAGAAGTACAGCTCAAACATAAACAGCAGAACGAGAAGAAATGCCGTGAAATAAATGAGCTGTTTGATAGAAAGAAATGTTGTGAAACGAGATATAACACAATCACCCAAGTGAAGACATGACTGCGCAGAACTCTAATACACTTTGCTGCAGGAGTGCTTCACTAAACAAGGCAATTTCTGCAGTAAAGGAACCTCACTGAGCGAGAGAAAAAGCTGTAAGCTCTGATCTATGAGCTCCTGTACTGTTCTTGTCAGTTCAATCGGACTGGACCAATTTTACAGGTCCACTGCAATTCAAGACCCATTGATTCTACAGTATCCACAGAGCTCTCTAATTCATAAACATTTCCCTAGAGTTAAGCTTTAATATTCGGCCTTGGCTACAAAGGCTTAGTTCCACACTGTAGCCCTCTAAACTATTGGAAAACTTCAAACACTGCAACAACTGAATTTAAAAGTTTCCAGCATCACAGCAGAGAGCGATGAAGGTGGTGCCAGTGAATGCAAGAAATCAAACCAACCAGAATGCTTTACAGTTGCTTTGCACACTCTAATTTCCCAAGGGTATCACGTTTTGATAAAGTTTATGAAAAAGCATATACATTGTATGTCAAAGTTGAGTAATAGGAAAGGGCAATGATCCATGGGGCAGTTACCTAATAAAGGTAGTAGATGCTACATGTACCTTACACATCTGACCGATTACACAATCTATCCAGTTGGTTGAGTAACACTTGTATTGTGCATCTCATAACATGGATAACTTCATTGACGTATCATGGGGCATTATAGGTTCTGCGGAGAATGGCTTACTGATTTTACAAGCTATAGAAGGCTTTGCAAAGCAATATAGAGGGCTTGTGATGGCAAAATGTGAAAATCAAATATGGCAGCCTTAGCTATTGGTTCTGCAACTTTTAATCTATAACAAAAAAGGTTACATATAATTTCCTCTCTGACAGTGTTAGCAAACTTCAAACCTGATGTTTGTTGGAGAGTAGACGATTTTCAACACGAGTTCACTTCACTCACTTCACAATCTGGTTTAACTGACTCATGCAAAAAATGTATTGAGTATGCAATTCAAGAGTGGAAAAGAAAACAAGGCTATTCACATTGCAGCAAGATTCAAGGAAAGTAAAGGAATTTTCTTTCATCAAAATAATCAAAACAACTAGAAGATAAAGACAGCATAAAATCAACCTCCAAGCCTGCCAACCTGTCAAATAAGCTATAACAACAACAACAAAAGACACCATATTGATAAGGCCATGGTTTACTTCAAATTTCCATCACAAATCTACACTAGCACACTCCTATGTACATGGGAAAATCATACACTAACAAATTGCTCTCAGTTCTACAGTAAATTAGTACATGGAAAGTTTTAATTAGTAAATGTAGTCCATACAAAAGATTATACAAAATATCGTACCGTGTTTCAATCCAAGAGTACTGTCCTTAAGCTTCTGTTGTAAACTTTCTCTGCTTTATAATGGCTCCAATTGTTAAAAACAAATTTCTTTACATTTTCTGCAGTTACAATGATTTTGTATACTATCAACAATTATAAAATGTCAATGATTATTGTTATGTTAAATATGACAAAAACAAAAGTGATCAATATAGCGGTCTTCTTTTGTATCACTAAGGCTTTGTAACCTCTGTCTCCATGGGAGAAACCTCAGTATTTCCACTTCCAGGTGTTTCAGGTGCAACAGGTGGTGCAGCTGCAGTGGATGTAGCTGCAATCAAAATGAAAGAAAGATAGTGCATCTTTGACAAAAGCTGTGCTTTTACACACAATTGCCTAGTGGTCCTTTTTACGTTCAAAATATTTCATGCATGTTTGTTTTATATCAACACCCCTTAATACACTTCACACCTCTCATAGGGCAATAAAATTTTCATAGTCTACTTCAACTTGATGTATGTATTGTTTAAGTATACCTGGTCCTGCCTAAGTTATCAGATATTGACAAAGTACTGTTATGAGTTATAAATCATGAGCGCACTCACACGCACCTGCAGACTGGCTGGTAGCACTGCCGCTTGTTGTCAGTGTTGTCAGGGCAACTCGACGAGGCTGGGAACCTGAAGAGCTGTTGACAGGATAAGAGCAATACAGTTACTTAACTTCTACCGGTACTATGTGTACACTTCTACTATATCTTCAGTTTTCAGTTTTGTTATACCTCATGTTAATGTTTTTTTTATTCCATTGTGCTCCAATGATGTATATGTATGTACTATTGTGTATTATGCTCAAATATTGAATAAAGTTTTTAAAAAAATTAAAAATTAAAAAAAAAATCTTCTATTGTACATAAAATATTACAAAATAAGAATACAGGTGTGTTTAAATGTGTCATGTCAGTCACACACATAATGTTCATGTATTGTGCAATGCTACCACATGCAATAACAACTAGAGCAAGTTTGTAAATACAAGAAAGTTTGCTTGAAACGAACTTCTTTCAAGGCAGACTTTGAGAATTGACATTTACCTGGGTTTACTCTCTGCACCTGAGCTCAATGTGGTGAAGGCTATTCTTCTTGGTGCTGTCCCCTGATTGGCTGAAGATGGTGAGGCCAGCTGATTAGCTGAAGTTGCAGCCGCTCCCTGATTGGTTAATGCAGGCTGTGCTGCCTGGTTTGTTGATCCAGAGCCTGACTCTGCCACCTGTTTGGTTGCTACTGGCACTGACTGGGTGCTTGTTGGGGTTCCACTTGATGCTGGTTGGCTTGGTGTGCCAGCACTGCTGAGGGTTGTAAATGCGATTCTCCTGGCCCCATTAGAACCACCTGCTGGCCTAACCTGGATGGGATTAGCCATTGGCACTGGAGCTTGCTGCTTATTGGCTGTTCCCTCTTGGTTGCCATTGACAACCACAGGCTCTGGAGATTTCTGATTGGGTGTCTGAATTTCAAGTGGCTTTTCATTGGCTGAGGGAGTCTCCTCTGTTTTCTGATTGGCCACCTTTGGCTGCTGCTGTGATGGTGTTCCCAACTCATCAGGGTCAAAGGTCACAAAGGTGCAGTAGCCATCCGTAGATGAGATCATCAGGATGCTACCATCTTCTGACCTGCAGGGGGGGGGGGGATTTGAACAGTTTGGTAAAAAAATTATAGACTTTTCAATTTCAAAAATAAAAGATGAATACTTTAAGTCTTGAAAACATCTTGGCTCTTGTCTTTTGTTGGATGCATAAACAAATCTATCATTTGTACATGGACTACAACTATATGTCAATACATGTACCCTCAAAATTCTACAACAGTCAAATATGTTCTATGTCCCAAGAGGCTATCAAATATGACCCCGACACTCACCAAGCAAGATCACTCAGCCTGTGGTAATGGATGTTGGAGATCAGTGCAAACGGTATGGTCTGCTGGGTGTCGTAAAAAAGCACTGAGTCCTCTGTCGCCACGGCAAACACGATACGGTACGGGAGATCGAAGAGCGGTTTGGTCAACTCGCCATCTACGACACAGGTCATGTGATGCAAGGTCAATTTTCAGTAAAGCAAGGATAACTTAGTAGACCCTTCATTATGTGACATTGCATGAGCAACATTTTCTGTCCACAAAAGTGCACATCAATGCAAATACATTCACTAAGTCACTTTGTGATAACTGCCTTGCAGTACTGAAAACTGTTGCTAGATGGTGCTCATAACAAAGCCGACAAAAGCTCAGGGAGTAACATACTCAAATAGATACATTAAAGGTACAAAACGAACCTGATTCCCCATTCTTGGCTTTTCTGAGCTCGAAGTACACGGGACAGCAGCGTATGGCCACAGTGGGCTTCTGTGGGCCTGGAAGATGGGCAACAGGCCTGAGGAGGGAGGAAAATGACCTTTCATTACTTTTAGCAAGCATTGTAAAATACAAGAACCAAGACACTAAATTTGAAGGGCCTAGACAGGGTTCTAGCCAGGATTTTATTTCAGGCTAATGGTAATGGTAAGGAAGCTAAGCGACCAATTGGAGAGATGGTGTAGAGGGGGGTCTTGGCTTTCCTGCACTGACGAGATTTTGAAAATGTGAAGTAAAAAGCTGTACCCATGGGGGGAACTAGTTCTTGTAACACCTGGTGACTCGTAAGTTGTACATTGTAACTTGAAGGATCTTTTTGTCAGTCTAGAGGGTCATATCAATAGCTTTCATCTTTGATCAAACACTGTTTCACAAGTAAGTACTTGCAAAATACCATGAGGCTAGTTGAAAATTGGCCAAGTGGTCCTCATTTAGTGTGGTGGTTGCAAATGGGCCATTATGCTAAAATGTGCTAGCTATAACTGAAAGAAATGAAAGCAACTAGAGCTGACTTTGACAGGGACGTCCGTGTGAAGATGTAGCTGCTGTTGACAGTTTTGTCGTCCATCTCCACACATCCTGCAGGCGTGAGCATCAGCTCTCCGTCGGGCGTGAACGTCAGACGGCGTACAAATGAGCCCATGGAGTCGTCAT